>NW_028261383.1:120619119-120777244 GCF_051295495.1 Thamnophis sirtalis
TGGCAGGTGCAGCATTTTATCCATTCTCCCTTTTTTCCTCACCTGAATTTTTTCTAATCCAGTGCCCTCACGTTATAGAGTCGCATTGGACTGTGTGGTTCCTATTCTCTCCAGCCCACCCTTAACTGTCAAATGGAAACAATGGGTTTACAATCCAATTATGGAAACCACCATAGCCAGGAAGGCAGTCTTGATATTTTTTACTTCAGATCAGTGAGTTGGTTAATAGAACAAAGCACCGGTAGTTATTAAGGGAAGCTCTATAGTAACGGCCAAAATTGTGGAAACCTTTTGGGAAAAGTATATTTTTGAAATTTGATGGCTAATAACACCACATGGGGGGGGGGTGTAATTTCAAGATAATCATATTCCACTGCTGGAATGGCCTGGGAATAGTCCTGACCTTAACCCAATTGAAAATCTTTGGAGCCAGCTAAATAAATTTGTTAGTCAGAAGTGAGCCAACAATAAAACTCAGTTAGTAGGAGCAATCATTCAATTTTGGTTTCACATAACAGCTGCGGAACTAAAAGACTTGGTTCACTGCACTGGAAGATGTTGTAAGGTCGTAATTTATGCTAAAGGTTACCCAACTAAGCATTAACTGACATGGTGATAATTTTTGTATATCTCATTTTTTCTATGGTGATCATTTTTGTATATCTTTTTTACTTTTCTTCTTTATAACTGCTATTCTAATAGCAAATCCTTCATAAAAGTTATTGCATTACATTCTTGATTAAATTATCTTTCCACTGGTATATTAGTTTATGGTACTACTAAAAAAAAAGTGGTGTTATTAGCTAGTTTTAGAAAATACACTTTTCGCAAAAGGTTTCCACAATTTTGGCCATTACTGTACTCCTGCATTCCCATTAATCCTAGTTTCTTTCCTCCTGTTATATACATATATTGTAATAATATATATTCTCTTTTCTTGGAATTGTGAGCAGCTTCTGTTTTTGAATGTTTGAAATGACAACATAATAATAGAATGGTAGGGGTAAAAACCAGAAACCATGATTTATACCTTTGGTTTAAGTGCACGGGAAACTGGGAAAATGGGAAACTGACAAAAAAAAAAGGAATTGTATAGTCTTGGTTTAATTTGTTTTCAAATATGGATTCAAATACTTTATTTAAATATATTATTTTTGGTAGACAAATGATTATTGTTTTGCATCATTTATGGCATCGGTCAGAGGAGTTATTTTTTTCTTCTGCCTTTTTGTTAATTTTGTTGGTTGTTTTCAATATTTTTCAATTCTTTATAATGGAATTTTTAAGTACTGTGTTTAGTTATCATTATTGTTATTGTTTAAATGAAGCTATAGATAGTGAAAGTGAAAATGAGAGATTGAGAAAGAAAGAGAGGCTGAGGCAAGACAGAGAGGCAGAGACATGTGAAATGCTGTCTGGAATTAGGTTGAAGTTCAGAGGTTTGCCCACAAGAATTCTGCTTACAGTGGATATTTCCACTCACTATTAATTTATAACATTGGATGGAGTCAGAACATCATGTGGCAATCTAAACCCTATCTTTATTAATGATGGATTGTCGCACTGTTGTGTGGCTTTATAAAATGCTGTGTTGGTGTTTCAAACCTTTAAAAACATGATATATATGTTTCCTAAAATTATATGTAAAGTACAAAACTTCACAAAATAAGTGAACTGGACATATGTTCAGAGCAGCAACTAAGCTTGCAGAAAAAGATTGTCAGAAAAGGATTTTTCAAAGTGAGGAGATGGTATTTGTCAAGTTGACAAATTGTTTCTAATGGTGTTTTTGCAGTAATAGAACATTCTCCAAATTAACCTGAAAGTATGGTTGAAATAATTAAAATTTGCACTATGTTGTAGTTTAAAAAGAATTCTTATAAAATGATGTATTATTGGCATATGTCACTGGAAAAATTGGCTAGAATGTATAAAGTTCCTTCAAATTTATGCTGGAAATGTAATAAAAGGAAGACACATTTTATCATACTGAGTGAATGTGTAAAATAGTGATAAAATTTTGGGCTCAATCTGCATAAAATAATAAGATAGATGATAGAAGATAGATAGAAGGTAGAAGGTAGAAGATAGGTAGAAGATAGAAGGTAGAAGATAGAAAATGAGTGGGAGGGCGAAGGAAGGACAGAGGGAGGGAGGGAGAAAGGGGGGGAGCTGCTTTTTGCCCCAATAGGAAATAGAAGAGTCCAACTACAGATTCTGTTTTCATGGGGTGGAAGCAAGTGGATATAATTACAAACATTCCAGAATAATCTTTCAGAAGGGGCCATTCTTAGATCAGCAGTTACAATTTCTTTTCCAGGAGGGGAGATTTATTTTAGTAACTGTATAATAGCCAATTCGCCATCCGCTTTAACTGTCTTAACTCTTCTTCATTAGTTTGTTGCACCATCACTAACAAACCCAGGTTTGCTTAATGTGTCTTATATCTAGGCCATGAATTATGCAACCTTTTTCTACTGCTTCACTTGCTGCAAAACCCAATTGCCAGAAAGGAGAGTCAGGGGCACGAGTGTATAACAGTTCTTTCTTTTGTCCAGCAAAGGGCTGGGTTCAGCAAGATTTGGCCATGTCATGTGGAGAAATTCAATGGAGAAAGCAATTGTGTTTGGAAAACTTAGCTGCAAAAGGAAACCAGGCCACCAAAGAACACAGTAGCTGGATACCAGTCAGAACATAGAACAACGCAAAGAAGTAATGCATGATGGGAAGATGTAGAGTGACCTGGCCCATAGAATTGTCAAGAGTCAGACATAACTGAATGGATAATTTTCTTAGACTTGTGTACCTCTTTACACTGCTTTACCGCCCTTACTAAGCAGTTTTGCAGAGTCAGCCTCTTGCCGCCAGCAATCCGGGTCCTCATTTTACCCACCTTGGAAGGAGGGAAGGCTGAGTCAACCTTTAGCTTGGTGAGATTTGAACTGCCAAATTGCAGTCAGCAGAAGTAGCTTGCAATACTGCATTCTAACCACTGCGCCACCACGTCATCATCATCACCCATTTTTAAAGCACCAGTTCTCTGCTGCTGTCCAGTGTTTAATTTCTTGCTAGAATTGAAGCAAGGAATAAAAAAATTACCCCCAATGGACTAGAATAATTGAATAACACTTTGTGGTCCTTTTCTGACTGTTGAAATGCTTTTCACTCATCCTTGAACCAGCAATGAATTATAGAGCAAAGTTGCTGGTATTTCTCCTGCTTGTATAGCCTCACTCCCCAGCCTCTGAGAGTCACTTGACTTCCTTGCAAGGTTAATGGGGAACAAACTCTTGCAGATTCAATGCACCTGGAAGCTGTCCTTGGATAGTGTGGGAATGAAGGGGGAAATTCTGCACTAGTAGAAGTAAGAATGACTTGTGGTTGTCTCACTCATAATATAATAAAGAAATTAGCGCAAGAGTTTAAGAATAGGGCAGAAAAAAAATGTTTTCAGACTTTTGGTAGGAGACTTCTTCAAGAGTGTTTTGATTTACATATTAAATACTTGACCCCAAATAAAAGTATCTGTTAAAAGGAAGTCAATTATCAGGATTGTTGACTTGTGGAAAATGGGCTGGAGCTTGCCAAGTCATATGTCATAAAGTCACAAGGAGTAATGTTTAGCCACAAATCAACTAGCCTTCCTCAACGCTGTAATTTTGCAAAGAGTTATGTTGTGGAATGTTCCAGGATGGTCATATTTTAATTTTCCGATGCTTCCAGTTCAGTGTTGAAAAAAATGTGAGATAATTGTCATATATTTCTCTCCAGCTATCTTCTCCCTTGCTGTACAAAGCATTAAATTTGTTGTGGAGTGTCACTAATAGAACTAATAGTATATTTCAGTACTTTAGAGACTGGGTGAACTTTCTGCCCCCTGGAGAAAATAAATGCTGCAACTTTATCCAAATTATACTTAAGTGTACATATTCTGATATGCTTATAAAAGTTAATGCTTCTAGCCTGGCTCCTCTTTTGATCCCTTCCCCTGGTTGGAGGCTAAAGCATATGAGGAATGGTTGCAGGAACTGGGTATGTCTAGTTAGTGAAAAGATGGACAAGGGGTAACATGATAGCAGTGTTCCAATATCTCAGGGGCTGCCCAGGATGGTATTCACTTATCTTCCCCACTGGTTCACAAATGTGAGTGCATGTGCACAGCCTTCCGCGCATGCACTTTGGGGGGGGGCTAAATGGGATGTCGTAGAGCCGGGGTGGGTAGATGGAGCCACCCATGATTCGGGTGAACCAGTACGAACTGGTAGAATACCACCTCTGAGGCTGCCCCAAAGAAAACAGGGTCAATCTATTTTCCAAAGCACCAGAAAGCAGAAGAAGCAACAGATAAAAACTAATCAAGGACAGAATCAACCTAGAACTCAAAAGAAATTTCCTGACAGTGAGAATAATTAACCAGTGGAATGGCTTGCCTCCAAAAGTTGTGAGTACTCTATCTCTGGAAGTTTTAAAGAAGAGATTGGATGGTTATTTGTCCCGAATGGTACAGGGTTTCCTATTTGTGCAGGGGGTTGGCATAGAAGACCTCCAAGGTCTCTTCCGTTATTCTGTTATGCTTCTTCTACATATATAAGTGTTGGAACAACAATCAGTACCCCAAAAATACTTTGCTTAATGATAGCTTCAAATGCCCATCTTGCTATCCAATACAAATGTAAGCATTTGGGATATTCATTCTAAAAATGTGTGTTGTGTTGTAGAAATTAGAGGCCTTCTGTGACAAATAAAGTCAGTGACTGGAGTACCTTCGTATAATTTCTTTCAAGAGTTTTGAGAAACAGTATTTTGATGATTCCTTCCTAAATTACTATTTTTCTAATGGAGATGTGAGACATCTGAATACCTCTTGGTCTGTGTTGGAGGAGAAAAAACAAATCTATGCTTCAGCATGTATATTTTTAGTCATCTTTTCCATTTATGATTTTGTTGATGAAATTGCAGACATAATCTATGTTGTGCTGAATACATTCAGTTGATTTATAACTGTGTGTTTAGACATTCCAAGCATATTTATTGTGTTAGCTTTAGCCAAAACAACCAGAGGATGCCCTGAATCTAATATCTGTTTAATCACCCACATGCATTTTCTTCTTTGTCTCAGGAACCTCAAGGACCTCCAGTGGGAGACTCCGGAGATTTGGAGATCCAACAAGTCCAAGTAAGTTGCCTGGATAGGGTTAGACTAAAGAAATAGACTCCCTGATGATTGTTGCATAGAGACAACCCTTAAGGATCCTTCTCAGTAATCTTTAGAAGTGCAAAGTAATGCAGTGAAATAGCTTCCGTGGAGATAACAGATAATGGAAAGAAAAGGCAGCCTATATTCCACATCAGAAGAGTATTGGGTTGTTTTTAGAAGTTATAGCCAAAACAATAAGCCTTACTTACTCTAGTCTGCATTATATTTATTGCAACAGGAATTCTTGTACAGAATAACCCTTTTGACAAAAAGTTGGTCTCCTAATTGCTTTGTTATGTTTATTTTCTGAAAAAAATATTTTTATTAAGAATTTTAAATTGCAATATTAAAAAACTAATTTGACTAAACCTGATGGTAGATCATGGAAAAAGAATAAAAAGTGCAGAAAAAATAAATGCTAGCACTAATCTAATTTGGATAATAAAATGTCTGTGACAAAACAAGCAAGCTCAGAGAACACCAAGGATCCCTCAAAAAAGAAATTATAGTAAAGAAAAAGAAAAGAATGTTTAAAGACTTCCAGATTTCATCACAGCAAGAATATTATACTACAGGTTGTCTTTGACTTACGACCACAACTGAGACCAAAATTTATGTTGTTAAGTGAGACATTTGCTAAGTGATTTTTGCTCCTCTCTTGCCACAATTGTTAAATGAATCACTGCAGTTGATAAATTAGTAACCCAGTTGTTAAGTGAATATGGCTTCCTCATCGATTTTGCTTGTCAGAAGATTTCAAAATGTGATCCCATGACCTTGGGACACAGCAACAGTCATAAGTATGAAGCAGTTGCCAAGCATCTGAACTTTGATCACATGATCATGGGGATGCTTCAAAGGTCATAACTGTGAAAAGCGGTCATAAGTCACTTTTTTATTGCTGTAGCAACTTTGAACAGTTACTAAACGAACTGTCATAAGTTGAGGACTACTTGTTATAAGTTTAAATAGTTATCTCTTTTGTTAATGTTTAAGAAGCTGTACCTTCCAGGTTTTGCTTCAGATGAATTAAATATATCTGAGACAGAAGCTTAGATTGCCAGACTACAGCGATTGGGGGGGGGCTCCTTTTTTCAGTTATGAAATTCTTCAATTAACTTGACTTTATCATGGCTAAGCTAATTCACGGGAATGCCTTGAGGATACAAGAATAGCACTAGCATAGAACTTAGATTTATATACCACTGCATAGTTTACAATGCCAGCATATTGCCCCCACAATCTGGGCCCTCATTTTACCGACCTCAGAAGGATAAAAGGCTGAGTCAACTTTGAGCTTGTCAGAATCAAACTTCTGGCAGTGAGCAGAGTCAGCCTGCAATACTGCATTCAATCCATGGTGCCACCATGGCTCCAGAATAGGAAGAATCATGTACTCTGCCTAGATCAAAACCACTTGACTTTGCATAATTCTAAGCCCCAGCAATTCATTGAACCTGGTCATAGAGAGATGCTAAGAGTTGTACTTCTGTGGGCCATGGTATTCCTCCTCTCTCAAGCTTTGGCATCCTCATAGGACAGGGATGTTGAACTCAAGGCCCGTGGGCTGGATTCTGCCTGCAGGGTGCTTAAATCTGGCCTGGCTTGGAAATTCTAAAGGACCGAACTGCGGTGTCTCTGGCAGCCAAAATGAGCCATGTGCGCCTCCCCCCCCCCCGTGCCCCATTTTGGCTGGCAGGATGCTGCAGAAGGTGTCCGTCCCGTCTCCCCCGCACCCTGGCTGGCCTGATGAGATTTATAATGCTGATCCGGCCCTTGAAGAAATCCAGTTTGACACCCCTGTCATAGGAAAATGAAATGCTGATGAAAGAACACCTATAATAATAGTTTCCCCTGAAAATGATTTTTTTCATAAAAGATGTAACCATTCTGTCTTCAAGGAAGAGAAACTGAGACAGTTTGCACAAACCTAAGAGAATTTGTGCGTGGAGCTGTACCCACTAGACCTATTGACTCATCGTTTGATGGGCTGGTTCAATAAATAGTCCGCTACAATTCTCATTTGTTTACTTTGTTTGCTCAGTGTGTTCTGAAGCATGCCATGCCTTTGTGAAAGAGGTTGCCTGGCACAGATGGCGCATCACGTCACTCAGTAATATGCCCATGTATACTCACTGCCTACGTCTCTTGGATGGATTGAAACTGCAGGTGGCTCTTTGAGCTCTGAAAGTAACATTCCAAATATGGCTGACTTTGTCAGCATAGTGCTGAGGCACAAAGGGCTCAGCATAGGCCTGCTTAAGAAGTTGACTGCCAGGCTGCTGCTTCTGTAATATGGCATCATAGAAGGAAACAAAGAACGACTTGTGCCAGGGACAGATTGCCACCCCTTTTGAATGCATGTGTCCTTTCCAAAGGCCCTTTTGCATTTGCACATTCCAAAGGACCATACTTATTTGATAGAATGCTATTCTTCAGCTGGACTGATGGCAACGCAGATGCCCGGTTTCTTATTTGAGAAAAGGTTCAAAAGAGAACAGCATAAAGACCTGTATCATATCATCCTTTTCAAGATCAGCTGTAATTCTGACTACGATTATAGGGAATCCTATGCTTTGTTTTTAGTGGAAGTTATGGACACACCATTGCCACTAGTTGAGCATTTTTTTAAATAACTTTTACAAAAATAAGACATTAAGAAGGAATTTTAACATCATCCTTCTGTAACTTTTTTTAATTAATGCAAATGAGAAAGATTCTTGTTACTATAAATATAAAACAACACAATCAACAGTGTTTTCTTGTGTATTAACTTATTTATGTTTTTAGTTTATACAATTTTTAACTTTTATGATTGTAAGCCATCCAGAGTTACCCTGAAGTAAAATGCACGGCCAATACATTTTATAAACAAACAAACAACTAGGTAGTTTAGTGAGGTTTTCCCATTAGGGGAAAAGAGGGTTGTGAAAAATGCAATGTGCGTTTCCCACACCTAACAACTAAAAATGTTTTAAGTCTATTCAAATTGTTAGCATACCTCTTTCTCTCATATAACTCTGCTTGAATGGAAAAAGAAGTAGACAAAACTGTTTCACAGATAATGCCACAAATCTGTTTTCCCTTAGACATCTCTCTACATCTCTGTGAGCAAGTAGGGTCATAGGCTCCACAATGAATTGAAAAACATTTCAATTTTGAAAGACGAGTCCTCATTTTTTTGATGATTTTTAAAAAACAGCATTCAGGTCTTGCTGGAAGGGATTTTATTTTAGAAAATAAATGTTAATTTACTTTCCTCCCTCGCTGCAATATGAAACCATTAAAAGAAAGGCTTTATGTTGGAACCAACTACAATGTAGCCATTTGCTTAGAGTGTGTCAGCGGGCTGCCGTCCCCATTTCTGCACCGTCAGCATCTGGCCACTGACCGAGCATGGCTTGTTTTGAGGCTTCCTGGATGTAGAGTACATAACTTGTGTTCTAATAAAACCACAGAGCTATTAACAGTAAATCATGTACTTTTGCTGACAGCAGGCAAACTTCAGTTGGAGATGTTTGTCCTTTTGACGCATCTGTTATTCCTGTCACATTTTGTTCTTAGTTCACCTTAGAATCCAGATGTTGAATGAAGACTTCATTTGCACATACGGTACCCATAAGACTGTGGATTTCTTGGCATCACAGAATGGAGCAGAAATCATGAAATGCTCCACCACACTTTGCAATCAGTATATTTAGAAAACTTGAAGTCAAGGAGAAATTGTGTTAAAACCAATTTAAAATGGGGGGAAATTCACTTAACAACTGTCTCAGCAATTTTGGGCTCAATTGTGTTTGTAAGCCGAGGATTACCTGCAAAGAAGAGCAAACAATACATGTTGTCTATCAGTTCCCTTTTGCAGAGTATTGTTTCATATTTTTCCAAACGAAAAGCAAAAATTCATTTTAAAAATAGTTTGAAAATTTTGGTACATGTATGATTTCATTTGATATTTAGCTCAAGGTGAAATTTAATAGGGCTATACGGAACTTGGTTTCAGTGAAACTTCAGTCATATTATCCCATCGATGCATACTTCCAAATCGAAACAGAGACTCTTTTGATGCAGTAAATGGAATCAGATGGTTGTGAAATGGTTTGTAGCCTAGCAAAATGTTTCACATGTTGATAATGGATGAAGAAAAGCCAGGCTAACACTTACAAGTTACAAGTGTTGGTCCAAATGTGTATATCACCCCCAAAGGACAAATTGTCGTGGCCTTGAATTAGTTGAGTAGACTGAAATATATTTGCCCAATGTGGACTTCAGTTCCCAGCATTTTCAGAATACAATAGTTATTATTAAAAATTCTGGGAGGTGAAGTCACTTACCTGGAGGCTACCCAGACTGGGGAAAAATGTGGTATGAAGTGATGGGAACAGTATGTGCACGGGGTTGATGGAAACATGGAAGAAAGAGAGGACTAGAGAAGAACAGAAGGGGGGGGGAGTTAAAGAGAAACATTTGGGGGTGGGGGGGACATTGTCAGCTGCTGAGTATGAAGGAGTTTAGTGCTCTGGAATTTCTTCCCTGACCTGGCAGGATTTAGGAGTAGGAGGTCCTATCACAGATGTTACAGAGAGCAGCACACTTTATCTAATTTGTATGTTTAAATTAAGCTCTTGATGCTTATAATCATCCAATTTCAAACAAAGACTCAGTAGCCAGAAAAATATATTCCAGGCATGGCAAACCTATCATTGGTCCCCTCTGGTTTGTATTTTTAATTGCTGTTTTTAAATTACATTTTTGGACGGTGACATTAAATTATTTTGTGAAGTGCCCTGGGAAATCTTTTGTGGGCAATAAATACATTTTAAAACAAAGTAAAACAGAAAGGTTCCCTTTCTGCAAGCTTCTCCAATACAAGGAGGCCAGTGGCCCTGTGAACAGAGACACAAAAGGAGAATATTGACAGAAGGAGACCTTAGCCCAGCCTCATTTGGGATTCTCTGTGGGAGTAGATATCAGCCACTCCTGAAACAGGACATTCTGTGATCTGATGAAACCTTTTGCTATGAAGGATGGGAGACAGTAGGTCTGTAGCAGATGGGAGTTGCACTGTTCTCTTGCCAGGGAAGACAGTTGTGCCATCTTAATAATAGACAAAAATGCACTATTTTTAATAACTGGCAGCAGATGATCAACATGCAAAGCTAATTCATACATTACAGTTGGCAGCCCATGCATGCCAAAATAAACATCAGCAAGGGAGGCCAACCTACACAAACCATTAAAATTTTGAATGAACACAGACTCAATTACGTACACACACACACACACACACACACACACAGACAGACAGACACACACACACCACTTCAAAACTCAGGTTCAACTTTTGCTTTGAACCTTCCCATGCAAGCATTGGTGGAGCCAGAGTATTTTTCCAAATGTGGAATATTTATGTATTGGAGAACTGACTAGAAAGGCAAATGTAGACACAATGCAAATTATGCGTTTGATTCAACTACCATGGGACACACATGCAAGGATGATCTCCTTATTTTTCATCCATGCTCAGTCAGTGCTTTTTTCCTTTGCCAATGGCCAAATTAGCTGCATGTTGGCTGATGCTGCCCATCTGCTTTGAATGCCTTCTTAGCTGAGATCATTTGCATTTCCTGTGGCTGGTCTGCTCCTTTTGCCTCATTAGCTGGATGAGTCACCTCATGAACAGTCAGTTTCCCTGCTACAAAATTTGCTCATTGCTCAAAACACTCATATTACGCTGAGAAAGATTATCAACAACCAAAAAGAGAGAAAAGTTTGGCCATTTCCACTTCAACCTGAAGTTCTATATATTTAGGTTAGGCTGCTTTACATGTCTTTGAAATCTCTATATTTTCTGAAATATAGAGCTTGATGTCTTGTGACTTCATGGACAAGTCCATACGGGAAATCTTAGGGATTTCTAGGAAGGGATTTACCATTGTCATCTGGGATATTTAGTCAATTTCCCAATCTTGAACACAGCCCTGGGATTTCCTAGTGACTTCCCATTCTTCATCAGATTTAACTCAGTTATTTTTTGTATCAGTTATTCTTTGTTTATTGGTGGCTGCATTATTGATTTGGATATTCCTATTTCTGTTTTGCTTTCTTTTATTTATCTATGCCTAAAAAAATCTGGATTATAGTATATATCCCTGAGTTCCTTAGTCTATAGCAGCACTTTCATCCCAAGCAATCATTTCTCATTCTGGCACTCATCAAACACAATTCTCTACATGTTGTAGCATATATCAGTGTTTCTCAACCTTGGCAACTTTTATGATGTATGGACTTACGGTAAATTGCTGGTTGCTGAAATCTGGAAGTTTAAGTATGCATATCTTAAAGTTGCCAACAAGGTTAAGAAATGTTGATATATATGACAGTATTCAATGGATTTGGCAATTTTAGGAATGCAAATGAACATAGGATAGCTCATTTAATCTTGAGTAGGGCAGCCGATCCTGTTGTATACAATATCATGTATACTGTACTATAGTACAGTATACTGTACTGTACAGAAGGCTGAAAGGTCTTTCTCTGAGCAACCTTGGGGATGGGATTCCTTGCCACCTTTCTCTTTTCAGCTTCTTCTTTTAAGTATTCTTGATTTTGAGCTGGTTTAAAGTTATTTCTTGTTAATTCTGATTTAAACCTGGAATTGTCAGCATGGAAAGTGTTAGATCGGGTAATGGACAGGCACACACAGGCTAACGATAACAACTGCTCTTTATTAAGTACAACAAGTGAGAACAATTCAGCGAAGGTTGTGTCTGACAGCAGCCCTTTTATAGGGAGGTGTCAGACCCTTCGACCAATAGGATTAAACCTCTGTTCCCACCGGAACAGAGGACCTTGGTGGAAACCACTAAAGTTAAAGCAAGTATCTAACAGAAAGCATGTGCTGCACTGTGAGTCTACAGCCTTCCAGAAACCACCAAGCCACAGAGTTCATTTCTTTATTGACCTACTGCATAGTGGGATCCCCAAACCTCTCATCATTTAGCTAATTGCCAACGCTGGTGATTAGTCATTTATCTTTTCGTCTCATACAACTCCAGCTAGCATTTTAGAGATACTGTAGGCAGATAGACAGGCAGACAGACAAAGTTCTGTGGGAACTTCTGTGGAATAGATATTAGGCATTCCTAATATCTTATTCTTATTATTTTAATAAGATTTAATAGCTTAAGTCTTATTATAACCTAAGTGCACAAATTCTGGCTATCATTTTGCACTGACCAAAGTGCATTCAGGTTTATATCAAAACCATATGACATGTTACATTCTTTCATAAGAGATATATTCCCCTCCCCCCAGTGGGTTATTTTAGGGCTTACCCCAGCTTTGATCATTGACGAATTAAAAAGAAAACCTCCTTGGTCACTTTTTAGCTGAAGGGGTAATTTCATTTCAACCCAAGTTACCATAAGCAATAGTAAGGGATGCTGAGGTATTAAGATCCTCAATACGTTGATGGACGCAAATGCCGTCCCTCTGCTTTTACATTCTGAATTAGACTCTTGATAGGCTGTCCAGTACAACAGACATGGCTATTTACATTCTTCTGCTTAAATTACATACTGCATCTCTTCGTCTCTATGTATAGGGCTAACACCATGCTTGTAGGTCACATGCCTAAGCTTTCCTATTGCTTTCTACCTTATTCTTGGACGACACAATGTACTCTTAGCATATACAATATATATTTAAGAAGTTGCTTTTCCTTCTTTTTTTTTTACCTGAAACACACATTGTAATTTTCTCAAGGCTAGAAACCGTCACATCTAGTGACTGCAATAGCACTTTATCCAGACAGTCATGGTATTAATACATTTTGCTTGGTCTCTTTCCCAGCGCCAATACATTTTAAATTCCATGAGACAAAGTCTGTTTTCGTGACCAGAACTTTTATGAAACCTAATCCAAAAGTCTATAGTTCTTTTTGCTGGTGACAATGCTAGTGGGAGATAATAAACAGTGTAATTTTACTGCAGAGTCTATAAAAAGGGATATGTTTTGTGAATGTTCTCACCTCCCGTGAAATGCATCCCTTATTTTCTGCAACGTTAAATTGTACCTCTTTACAAAAATGGGACAGTTGTTGTTGTAGAGGTGAGTCATCTGATGATCTTCACTTGGAGCCCATCAGTTGGGGCAAATGGGGAATGGGGATGTATGTACCTTCTGATACATATCAATAGAATGCATATTTTCATATACATTTTTGCCCCAGCTATATGTGAGAATAAGGGCAGCCTAGAAAAAAGGCTTGCAATGCAACACTTGGAGGCAACCATTTCCCCAGCTCAGCATGATAAGGAAGGAAACGTTAACCAATTTGTCTGTTCCTCTTCTCCTGCTCAGAGCTAGGCTAATAAGAGAGTGAAATCTCAATGCATTTGTTATGTAGTCCTAAGGTCATATGGCAAATGCAGTAAAAGACTCATTTCAAAGAAGAAAACGTAAAGTTGCAGTCTATATGGGAAAGTTGGGGTGCAAATGTGGATGACAAAGGCATGAAAAGATCGACAAATATGTTTTCTTCACTGAGCTTTCTGTGCAAATAGCACTTGTGGTATGAAAAATAAAACTTTGCTCAAAGAATTTCTCATAAGATTGCCTGGTTCAAGGTTGACCAGTTTTGTTTTGTTTTCCCCAAAGCCAAGTCAAAGCCAAATACTGAAACGGTATGCTGCATGTGTTGCTGCATAGGCAATCAACACATATCGAGGAATGCCCTTTTCCCTTTAATCTGTACAAGAGAGACTGTATGCAGCAGTCTTGCACTGGAAACAGAGTTTAAACCTAAGGACTCTCCTGTTCCTTCAGGAACGCCCATGAATTTCAGGTAGTCCTTGGATTATGACCATATTTGAACCCAACATTTCTGTTGCTAAGCAAAACATTTGTTAAATGAATTTTCCCCATTTTACGATATTTCTTGCCACAGTTGTTAAATGATTCATTGCAGTTGTAAAGTTGAATTTAAAGTTAATAACACAGTTGTTAAGTGAATCTGGTTTCCCCACTGACTTTGCCTAGAAGAAGATCACAAAAGGCGATCCCTTGACCCCAGGACATTGCAACCATCATAAATATGAGTCAGTTGTCAAGCATATGAATTTTGATTTCATGACCATGGAGATGCTGCTGCAGTTATAAGTCGCTTTTTTCAGTGCCATAGTAATTTTGAACAGTCACTAAATGAATTGGTGTAAGTCGACAACCACCTCTATTGGTTGCCATTCAGCAGTCTGTGGAAAGCTGAGGGTCCCCTCCCCTAATTAAAAAAGAATCAAAATCACAAATCACTAGATTCCATTAATGATTCCTGACATCATTCATATTCTTTTTAGAAATTTTGAAAGATCTTGCGTGAAAAATTTAAAATGTCATGATGCTATCTTGTGACCTCAGACATTTTTAAAGATTGAATCTAGTACATTTGACATTCTCTAGCATGGGTGTAAATAGGTAAATACAGATAATGAAAATAAATTGGTGTGAGGATAAGGACTGACGTTCTCTTAACTTTTTGTCACACAACATTTTTTATGACAAGTTAACTGAGGTTTCAGAGAATGTCATATGGAGAATTTTGGCACCATATACCAGCAATTTGTGATTTTCTTGTTGTGAGGACAATTAACCAGTGGAACAGCTTGCCTTCAGAAATCATAGGTGCTCCATCACTTTAGGTTTTTAAGAAGAGACTAGATAGTCACTTATCTGAAATGGTATAGGATCTCCTGCGTGAGCAGGGGGTTGGACTAGAAGACCTCCAAGTCCCTTCCATATTCTATTCTATTCTATTCTATTCTATAGAAGCAAAATATGCCTTCCCTATGGCATTCCAGGATAACTGCACGCTGTTAAAAAAAAAATGAAACCTAGCATTACGCGCCACAAAAATAAATTCTTTTTGTAAAATATATGCTTTATTTTCTTGGTTACTGGATTTTTTTTCTCCCCTATAACTGTGCTACATCTCAACCCTGCTATTTTCTGAGATCTCAGACTTATGCTCCCACAGTCCAAACATTGACTTATCTGGATACAGTCTGGATATTATTCTCATGTTTTTTTTAAAAAAATGAATGGTTGAGGAAGATATGGAAGAAATAAAGTTCAGTCCGGAAGGATCTTCGTTGATTGCCTGTGAAAATTTTTAGGATGGGATGATATGGTTTAGAAACAAAACCATTTTGTGATGCCATGGAGTATTGAACACTAAACAAAGGACAATGGAATTTAGTTGTATCCAGTTATTCTTTTGGTAGAATTCCAATTCACCCTTTGCCTGGGCACCATATCTCAGCAGAGAGATAAATCATTCATTATCTCTTAATGCCAAGTAATATGTATCTGTTTAGGAATGCTTAGCCTTGGGAGTAAAGGGGAAGAGACACTGGGAGGCGACCAGACTAATTCCACAGTGCTGGGCAAACAGAATTACTCTGAGAAACTTCAGCATCCAGACAAGCAGAGGTGAACAATTCACAGCAAAGGTGTTGAAAGGTAAAGATTTTTCTGCTGCTGGCAGATCTGGAGTAGGTTATGTCTGTGCAAGAAGGAGGAAGAACTGACTGTCTCTCCATTTATATTAAATTCAGAGTGAAATGACTAATGTATGACAGAAAGAGACAGAGGGGATGGTGGTAGAGGAAAGGGTGAGGGAACAAGGAATAGCGTGCATATGTGTAGAATCCAATGTGAAGGCAAATATTCCTCCTTCACATTACAAAGTCAGAATAGGCATTACAGTCGTGTAGATTTGTCTGGTGCTGGGGCTTGATCTGTGCTGTGTTTAATTGCATAACCTTTCCTCTGCATTCAAGTATCTTGAAATAGCTTTGTCTAAGGAAAAAACCAAAGCAAAACAAGGGATGTTATTCAACATTTCTCATGCTCTACCTTACAGTTATTACAGAAGGTAGACAGTGGTCCATGAGCAATTTGTAATCGACTTCTGTTAAGGCACTCAGTGCTCAATTATATTATTCTTCTCTGCTGGATGGGCTTTCTGCTCATTTAGCAAAGGCATTTATATCTTCTTAAGGAAAGAGGTCCAATTGTCTCCCAATCCACTTAATATGGATTATTTATGTTGAAGCTATTAAGTCATTTTCTATCTTGCTTTCAAAGTGTGAAACATCAATAGAAGATCAAGGATTTTTGCAGCCTCATCCCAGCCTTCCAGCCTTTATTTAGAGAACTTTCTGATAAGTAGGTCATCTGACATCAGCTCCCTTGATTATTGAAATATGTGTTCTTCCTAGCTTAATTTCTTTTTCATAAACCTGATATGGAAGCAGAATTCTTTGCCTATTATAGTTAACAGTTGACTGGACATCTTCTGATGTTACAACAATAAACAGTTCCCTGAAGAACTGTTGAAACTAAATGCACTGCAAAGGCTGCAAACTATAAATCTATCTCAAGTGTAAACTGAGGTAAAATGAAAAATCCATCAAAAGCAGCCAAGTTATACAATACTACTTGGGGAGCTGATAATCACCTTTAAAACACATCTACACAAACAACAGTCTACCATTGTTGATAAATTATGGTGGATGAATATGCATGTTTTGTGAGATGAGATTATAAAGATTTATTCAATAAGCTATGGTTAAAATAAAACATACTTAAGCATGTGAGAAAAAGTGTCAGGAAACATAGAGGCACTCCTCAAAGTTACAACGGCAGTGAAAAAAACGACATGGCCATTTTTCACACTTATGGCCATTGCAGCATCCCCATGGTAGTATGACCAGAGTTTGGGTGCTTGGCAACCGGTTCATATTTATGACGGTTGCAGTGTCCCAAGGTCATGTGTTCATCTTTTAGAATCTTCTGACAAGCAAAGTCAATGGGGAAGCCACATTCACTTTACACAGTGTTTCTCAACCTTGGCAACTTGAAGATGTCTGGACTTCAACTCCCAGCATTCCCCAGCCAGCATTAAGAGACTAACTTAACAACTGCAATAATTCACTTAAAAAGTGTAGTAAAATATGTCATAAAATGGGGCAAAACTCACTTAACAACAGAAATTTTGGGCTCAGTTGTGGTTACAAGTTGAGGACTACCTGTACAGAGAAATTGGGGGTCTATAGGAACAGCAAAGAGTCGTATCTGTGTCAGAAAATGCAGAATTATATTACTGCTTAACTATTTCAGATGAGGATGATTAACAAAAAGATACCACTGTTATTGGAAGCAATGAGCATAGTACTTTCAAATTTAAATGAAATGAAAAACTGCCATTGGCATAGCTGTACTTGATTGCAGAAAAGAAAGGATTAAAAACAAGGAAGTTGAAATAGAAAACCCAGGGAATCAAATCTTTCTAGAAACTCTTCATGATTGTTCAAAATTTAACATCTATATTATCTCCAGCATCAGGGCCCAATATATCTCTCTTCACTGTCTCTGAAGTGTCCCAAAATGAATCATGTGGTGCAGCCTGGTGCTCAGTGTAAATTTGAAATACAATTATGTCCTCTGAGGCATACAATTCTGTGACCAGTGGAAGCCAAATTTGAAAATAATACGAAGTATGCTGATTTAGGGTAGTGGTTAAAGACTCTGGATTAAAAAAATGGGAGAAAGTTCCAATCCTACATTCAGTACAAATTCAGCTGATTGTCTCTTGGCCCTAAGAAGAAGGCAAGAGTAAACCACTTCCAAAATCTTGCCAAGACAACCGAAAAGACTCCTCCTTATAGTCACAAGGAGTCAATTTCTTGCACACAATTTCTTGTCCTCTTATCTCCTGAACCTTTCTGACAACCCAACCCTTCGTCCAGACAATTTTCTCACGTGCAAAGATTTCATTTCTGGGATTGGCTTGCAACATTTCCTCAGGCTTACTGATGCTTCAGCTGATTTCTGTCTTTCTCCATTTCTCTGTGTTGTTTTCCTAGATGAATAACAGTTTCCAGAATTGAGAAGGGGGGAGGGGAGAGATTGAGAGGGAAAAGAGCAATTTTACTGGTCATGCACAACTTAAGCGCTGTAAAGACAAGATCTTCAATGACTCTCTGGTGCATTCCAAAACCTCTAATTGTGTAACTTAGCCACAGAATAACATACCACTTCTAAATCCGTCCTTGGAGCATAGCTATTCATGGTGTGGGAGTCAGGCTGTTCCTTCCTGTCCCAGGATTTCTTTTCTTTTCTTTTCTTTTCTTTTCTTTTATGATTTTAGAACTTGGTCCAGATCAGACTGTGAAATGGTGTTCATCTCTTTTCCCCATGAATTATCCCTTGAGGAACCACATATATATATATCTATCTATCTTAAGGCAAAGCAGTAATTTCCAAATGAATATCCCTGTCTATATTAGTGGTGGGATTCACTTACCTTCACTACTGGTTCGCAAATGTGAGTGTGCTCACATGCACGACCTTCTGTGCATGGGTAGAAGGTCACGCATTATGTTAGGGCAGGTGGGCGGAGCCTCCAGTAGCCGCCGCAATCGGTTAGCCTGAACTGTAAGAACTGGCAGAGTACCACCACTGGTCTATATGTGAGATTAAGAAGCAGTGGGGAGAAAACCCAGTGGTTGGGTTCGAACACTATGCTATGATTTCTTTAACTAGTCCATTGAATAAACTGCATCAAAGTTCCACTGACATGCTACATCATAAAATTGAAAACTTTAACATTGCATGGTATGTGACTGAACCTATAGAACTTTATACCATTTATTCACAGCTTCATCAGACTTCATTTAGTATAATATAAATGTATGCCTTTGAGACAGTGTTGACTCCTAGCGACTGCCTGAGTAAGATAAAAATATTCTTGGCAATATTTTGTGGTTTGTCATTGATTCCTTCCTGGGGCTGATGAAGAGCAACTGGCCCAAGGTCACTCAGCTGGCTTTGTGCCAAAGGCAGGAGTCCTGATTTCTTAACCCAATGCTACAATCACTACATCAGACTGATTCTTGATATGATAGCTGATATGAGATATTTGGGCAGCAATTGGCTGAGTGACATTTTCGGCCTATTTCCCCTTGCATCTAACCATGGCATAAACATTCTCTAGTGCACTGATGTTGTTACCTAATTTTGTAACAAAACATCTGCAAGGAAGCAACCAAGCTCAGAGAGCATCAAGGACTCTGCACATTCTCTAGTACTGGATGTTTTCTGCCATATTACTATAACATTGCTCTTTTGGCCCCTAAGTGAGATAAGCTAAATTATTGTTAGCTATATCACTGTTAAAAGATGATTAGTTAAAAGATTGACTGATGAAGCCAGCTATTTTTTGAAATAAAAATGCTAGGTTTCATCAATCGATTCAATCGATCTTTGGAATAAAATTAGCTGACTACAGTGCCTTGCAATAGAGGTAGAAAGAAAGAAAGAAAATTAAAAGCATAAGTTAGAAGCTTACAAAAATGTCACCATATTATTAACAAAGCATAGGAGAAAAAAATCATATCCCAGTTAACACTAAAATAGGGAATGGTGTTTCATTTAAAGCAGGGTTGGGACAGACACATGGATCTCAGAGTAGACAATGTTAAACTATTAGTAATCATTGTCTGGCTTGCCATAAGGATCCTCCATAAATGACTTTTATTAACTACAATATATGATGACTGGACTAATGAATGTATCACAGCTATTGAAAACAGTTGCGCTCATTTATCTTCCGTCATAGTCTGTATAGGGAGAATAATTCTCAAAGTTGGAATGTTGTGGTATCTTCTGTATTTCTGAAACTACTTGAACGTCTCAGTATGTTTGCATAATGGATGCTTCATTTGTCTTGCAAGCACTGTCCTAGTTGCCTTGAAATTTATTTTTAAAAGCCAAACACTATCCGAACCCTAACTACTAGTCTATAATTGGATTTAGCTTTTCTTCCAGTCTCCACATCCCCTTTGAGGAAAAAAAAAGCTTTTCTATTGCAGCAATGCAATTCAGCTGCTCATGATGATGAAAGATAATGGAAGAAATGACTGTTTCATTTGACCAGTGCAGGAAGTTTGCTGAGAAGGCCCTCCTAAATTTCCATTTGCTGAAGGGAAGGTCCCCTGCATTTCAGACAGAAATAAACTCTCATTACCCTACAATTCTTGAATGAACTGGTGAAGCTCAAGTGGTGATGGGAATGGCAGCATTGGAAGTATTCTTTACTGGAGTAGGATAATGTAGAATTAATAGCATCATTTAGAGAAGATGGGCCTTAATGCAAGAATCCTCTATGTTATAGGCAATGATGGGATTCAAATAACATAACAACCGGTTCTCTGCCCTAATGTTTTCTTCCAACAACCAGTTCACCAAATGGCTCAGAAACTTAACAACCAGTTCTCCCAAAGTGGTACGAACTGGCTGAATCCCACCACTGGGTAGAGTCCACATTGTAGTGTTCTGTCTTGGTTTGTAACAAACTCCTTCCCTTCTGACTTATTTCCCTATCATGATTCAAGAAGAGGGAAACGGGCATGCTGCAAAGCAGAGTGTCAGCCCGTGGCATCATTTCTTATTTCTAAGGACAGCTTCAGCTTCACTGGCCTTCTTAGAAGATAAAAATAGTGGCTGGCTTCTGCTAGTGCTTTATTTAAACATTTACTCCTTAGAAAACAATGATGTTGGGAGTTGACAGCAGCTGGGAGGAGAAGGAGGAAGAGGAGGTGGCTAATCCTCACTAATCCATCTTTCAGTAAATTGATGTCTTGTGACTGGTTAAATGTTTCATGGCAACTATCACAAAATTCCCCTAGAATGCTAGAAACAACCACTAATCTCAACTTTTGGGAGTTCTGTTCCAGTGACATTTGGGTTGGATGGCACTAAGATGCTGCCTTTAAACGTTCAGTTGGACAAAGTAGGGTCATATGAAGAGCATGCCTGTGGACACTGTCATTTAAAGTCATGAACATGCTGCACTGAAGTAATTTCAAGATTACCTTAACATTTGGCAATAAGCTAGCAGACTTCCCCTTGGTGTACTTTCCTGGAATAATAATATAGCTGATGGGCACAAAAAATACACACACACACACACAGAGCACCCTGCATCTGTTTTGGTTTTTTTTACTAGGTGGACTGTTTCATTTCACCTTTACAAAATGTTTACTGAAATTCAGCTCTTAGCACAGCATGAACTCAACGTAATGTTTTATTACATCATTCAATGGGTTTAAATTGTTTAGCTTTATAGCATTTTCCACTATGGTTCTGTTTTGTGCTATGTCACCCAAAAAGGATTCATCCCAAAATAAGTGAAGGGAATCTAGTTTGTCCTAAAGGCCAAAATGGCTCTTATCAAAAATAGTGAGGCCGCTAGATCATATGCTCTATTCTTTATCTCTGTATTTCTCAATCTTATCAACTTTAAGGTATGTGGACTTTAATTCCCAAAATTTCCCAGCCAGCATTCTGTGAGATGAAGTCCATGTATCTTAAAACTGATGAGACAGACAATAACAGTGACAATAGCAGTTAGACTTATATACCACTTCTAAGTGCTTTACAGCCCTCTCTAAGCAGTTTACGAAGTCAGCACATTGCCCCCACCCCAAAAAATGGATCCTCATTTTACTGACTTTGGGAGGATAGAAGGCTGAGTCAACCTTGGCCCTGTGGGACATGAAGTCCTGGCAACCGGAAGTCAGCAAAAGTAGCCTGCAGTAGTTCATTCTAACCACTGCACCCCCACGGATCTACTAACAACAGACATTAACTAATCCTGCAGTATGAGTCTATAAACTATAGGCAAGAATATATGATGGTAAACAATTCTGGGTATGACAGTGCAAAAGGGCAGTGACAAATGGGAGTTAGATCGGAGGAAGGCTATCAAGATATTAAGAGGTCTAGAAACAAGCCATATGAAAAGATCTGGGTGTTTAAAGACAACCAAGAGTTGATAGGATAGACTAGGAGTATCAAACTCATGTCGTCACGTGACATATCATGACTCTTTCTCCCTTCGCTAAACCAGGTGTGGGTGTGGCCAGCACATGATGCATCTGGCCCATGGGCCACAAGTTTGACACTCATGGGATGCAGTCTACATATCTGAAGGTTGTCACATAGAAGAAAGAGTATATATACAGTATATTCTTATTACTCAAAGGGCAAGAACAAAAAACAATGTGTTAAAGTCACAAGGAAGCTGGTTCAGGAGAAACTTTTGTTTTTGCTGTGGGAGAGAAGAACAGGCTGTTGTCGGCGTTCCAAATACCATGTAGAATCAAATCAGAATTGAAGGCAAAACTATGCTTAAGTTCCAATTTAATAAAGCAGGCATGTTGGCACATAGCTGTGGGATCCCAACTCTGGAAGTTACATCAGAATCCCACCCAGTTAAAAGTTCATGATCTTCTCCCCACACCCACAATCCGTCACATGGTCCAATCTCCTTCTTCCACGCTGGCGTCCATGCCCAGCTTCTTCTGGTCAGGTGTGAATGTGCGGAGACAAAGGATGACCTTGGCTTCTAGCAAAGAATGAAAAACAATACATTCCAAAATCCTGCTCCTTCTAATCCCCCCCCCATTGACTATACTTAAAGAAACAGCATAATGAAATAAGAGAAAGTATGGCAGGCCAAAATTCTAAAAGGAATATAAATGCAGGCCTGACAGCTGTCACATGAAGTGGCAAAATTTCATTTGTTGGGGGATACAGAGGCTGGGTTATCTGTCAGAGATGTTACACACCCTGCAGTGTACACAAAGTAGATTAGTTAACTTCCATGGTCCTTTCTGCCCTATGAACTTGCTAAAATTTTCGGGGAGGCGGGAATGAAGTCGCAACAATATGACATGCAATCTTGAAGCTCCAAGATTGCCGCCGATATCTCTGCCGCTGGACGGTCCTTTTGGACCTAAACTATCCCATAGAGATGGTGATAGAGAAGGGCACATCCTGCTGATCCCAGGGACATCGCAAAGTCGAAGGTAGATCCAGGAGAAGCCCTTTTTTCCAGCGACAGAGAAGTAGCCATTAAAGCTGCTGAAAATTGGGACAGCTCCAGAATGGAAGGAAAGCGGGAGAGAAAGTGTGTCAAATTGGTGAGATAAATTTTATTATTAGAGAAGAGAACACTCAAAAAGATCAAAAGTAAAGTTAAAATTGAAGACAGAAGAGGTTAGGTGACGAGATTAAAGCTGAGTCAAACTTAGTGTGCTATTTTTCTTTAATCTTTTATTGATGGAATTTTTACAAATGCTTCTTATTTTTTAAACTGGACTGGGTTTTTTCTCTCTTCTATTCCTCTTTTTTCAATACTTATTGATTGACTTTTTTCTTTTTTTTTCAATGCTCTATTGCATTTTCTTTTTAAGAATCTTTTTCCCCTTAAGTTTGGAATATAAAGAAGGAAGTAAAAGCAGAGGAAAAGAAATAACACTGTCACTTAGAGGCTTGGAGGCTTGGAAACATTGTTTTTCTTCTTTCCCTTTGAGCATTTGATCTACATTTCAAGGTCTTTGAGCTTGTTTATTGAAAATGATAGTGGGATGAGCACAGATATTTTATATAGGTGCTCCTCTGGGGTACTATCAGTAGCTGGACTGAAGTGAAAAGAAAGCTTGACTTGAAAGAGAGAAGATTGCAGTGAACTTGTTTCGAACTTAATAAAAAAGCCTTGGAATTTATAAAGTGGCAGTGATTACTATCTGGAGGAAAAGACCAATACAGATGATGTTCCAACATGAAAAAGAAAAGGAAGTGACTTTGCAGATGATTATGCAAAAAATTCAAAAAATACAAGCAAGGACAGAGGTCATTGAAAGGAGAATGGAGAATATTGAACAAAGAACAGAAAAAATAGATGGAAAAATTGAGAATATTTACCGTGATGATGAAAAACAAGGACAGATTTCAAAAAATGAAGAAAAAGATAAACAAAGAGATAATAAAATTGGAGATATTACAGCAGATTGAGCATGGTTGAAAAAGATAAGAGTGGAATATTGGAATGGGAGAGCGACAGATCAGACTTTTATCTCAGATTCCAGAATATAGAAGAAGAAAAGGGAGAAAATTTAGTAGAAGTAATGATATAAATTTTGGCAGAAGCATCGGTGATAACCAAAGGGAAGTTGATGGAAGGAACAGACAAGGGGTTCCGAGTCTTTACAAGATATGCAGTGAAAAACAAGGTGCCAAGAGAAGTCCATATAAGATCTACCAAGAAAATAATTAGAACACAAATACTACAAATGGCAAGAGATATAAGATTGTATTACCATTGGATGGATGCAGGATGATGTAATAGAATGCACAATAAAAATTAATTTAAATTTAGTTAAACTTAGAATATTACACATAAAATGAAGTAATAATAGTTATAGTCATATAAATGATTAACAATGATATATATATTAGATTGATAATATGAAATTTTATATAAATTGTAAGTGAGGACTATAGAGAGGATACGTAAAATTTTTGTAACCAAAGATAAACAATTTTATACAGAATAAAATATAAAGCTGTAATATTACGGGATGGTTTTGGGATGATGTGATGAAATGCCATAATGTAAATTTATTTTAAACTTCTCACATAAAAGGAAGTAACAATGGTTGTAGTCAAATAAATGTTTAATAATGATAATAATTGTATGCATATACTGTATATTAGATGGATAGTATGAGATTCTATAAAAATTGTAAATGAACACTGTGGTGAGAGAGCATAAACGTTTTGTAACCAATCGACACACTGTATGTAACTGGAGGATGTTTTTTAATGTTTTATATCTGTTTATGTTTGTTTGTTCAAAAAAAAAAAGAACTTGCTAAAATTTTAGAAGCTATGCAAGTGTCACAATATGAAGAGCTTCTATTATTATCCAGAAATTTGAATTATTTATTTCCAAAGTGGCTACGGTTCCACTTTTCCTCCCTCTTTCTTTGAAGGAACAGCATTAGTTGACTTCCCACCCTGGGTTTTGAGTAACCAGAAAGCTATATTTAAGAGAAATGTAGAAAGGCAAGCATGCATGTAAATCAGTACATGGCAAAATGTGGAAGCTGCAGTACTGAAGGGGATTTTATCAGCCCTTTCTGCTCCCATGGGAAGATGATTCATCCGTTTTAATAATCTGGCGATGACTCACTCAATACAGCAGTATCATCCCCTTGAACCCAAAGATAAATGCCATTTTTGGGAGTAGCTGCAAAAGTGTGCAATGATCCCACTTTAGGTCAAGCAGGCTAGAGCAGCCCTAAATTTAGAGTTCCTGCTTTGGTCAATGTTCTCAAGCCATGGAAAGACTCAGAAAAGCAAAAGAAAAAAACAATTGGAGAAGGCACCTTCCCAAACTGAATGTGCTGTAAAGTATATGTGCAGCACAATAAAGCCCTACAAGTTCTGTCCTCTAAAAAGGTGGAGCTGAGAGGCCCCCACGTATCGATCAGTTCTAATGAATTGATTGATGTGATTAAACTGTTAGAGATAATTTGTTAGGAGGATCCAGCCACTTTTATGGACTAACTAAGCAGAAATAGATTTCTAAGCATTGTTCCACAAGTCTTGCGAATATTTTACTTCTTCCAGAGCTCCCTCTGGAGAGTTTCCAGTAGAGGCCTACTTATTAGTATTGGCTATTCATGTTGAATTTTTCTAGGGCAATCTCGTAAGTAGCAGCTGGCAGGAATCTCTGTGTTTACTCCATAAGCCCTTCCTAAAAAACATGTATAAATTTTGTTTTTGATTGCTTATGACAGAGGATCTTTAAAATTAATTTAAGGGAAGTTTGTTGACAGAACCGTAGCATTGAAAAGGAACAAAGCACTAAATAACTCCTGGCCTGACTCACCAGCTACGCATCGCATGAGGCAGTTTGCTGAACCTGGGGCATTCTGTCAAGCCCCATGTTTTGTTTAATGAGTCCCAAGTTATTAATGGACCTTAAAATACTTCTTTTCCCCTAGCAAACCATGCATTCCTCTCCAGACCTGCCTAGGTGATACATACCAGCCTAACTCACATTGGGAGTGCTCTGGTTCCCTCCTGTTGGATAGACTTAGGGGTTGTGTTCCTGTGGTTGTTGATAAAAATAGGATCGCTGGGATCCTATAATAGGATCTGACGACATTGGACATGGCACAAGAAGTTGTTGAGGCATGGTTGTGTTGACTGAGTTCATTCAATCGCTGAAAACAATTCTCTTTCTTTTTTTTCTTTCTTTCTTTCTTTCTTTCTTTCTTTCTTTTGTTCGTTTGTCAAACATGTACAAGATAACAAGGAACAAGAATAAACATGAATAAGAACACAGAAAATGGATACAAATAAATGGGGACAGTAGGACAGGGATGGTAGGCACACTGGTGTGCTTATGCATGTTGCCTTTATCGACCTCTTAGGAATGGGGTGAGGAGGTCCACGGTGGACAATTTAAAGTTGAAGCTGTGATTGTTTGAGGATGTAACAACAGAGTCAAGTAGAGCATTCCAGGCATTGACCACTCTTGTTGATGAAGTCGTATTTTCTGCAATAGAGTTTGGAGCGGTTTACCTTGAGTTTGTATCTATTGTGTGCTTGTGTGTTATTGTCGTTGAAGCTGAAGTAGTCATTGACAGGTAGTACGGTCAGCGCCCTTCTCTCAACTGCAAAAACACCCAAGATCTCTTCCATGAAATCCCAAGAGATAAAAATCTCCCTCCCACCCACAATGCTTTTGGTTTTGCCAGCAGAGCCTCCCCAACTCCCAGCAACCCCTTTATGAAATGAGCCATAATATCCGATCTTGTGGAGAAGGTCACAGCGGTTGCACAATTGCATTTCTGCTTTCAAAGCCCGCACCCGGAGCCCTTTGGACAGTAATCAGTAAGCCCAATTTGCGGGGGGGAGGAGAGGGGATATCTGCAGGAGCAGCCCAAGAACCAGGCAGCCTGTCACTTATAGGCCAGCTGCAACCGCTCAGCCTTATTGGCCCGCGGGACAAGGGAAAGTCCGACAGGCAGTTCCCTGTGCCAAGGCAACCCTGTGGCTTCTGGCCAAGGCCGAGGAGGAAGAAAGCCTCTCCAGCAGGGAAGCAAAGAAGTGCTGCAAAAGCTCCCCGGTAGCAAGCAGACGGGGCGAGATCCTCTCTGTCATTCGGCCGAAGACTGAAGTCAGCAGAACAGAAGAACAAATAGAAACTGACTTTAAAAACAAGGGAAAAAATCAGCAGTTTGAAAGCCAGGCTGTCTGGAGGAGTCAGTCCGATTGGAGGGCTTTCTATGCTCCAGCCAAAAGAAAAAGAAAGAAAGAAAAGGCAAGAGAAAGAGAAGGAGAAACGGCGGCAGTGAATTAAGCCTGGAGAAATCCGAGGACGCCGTTTAATGTCGATGGATTAGGGGCTTGTTTTGTTTCAAGGAGCCGACTTTGCCCAGCGCCTTCCGGATGATTAAATGACAAGTCGAGCGAGCCGCGGCGTCCCGGAGGAAGTGCTTGCGCTGTGCCTTTAAGAGAGTCTTGCGGGGGAATTGGGTTTCTCAGTAGTCCTGCACGTGGCGGAATATATGTTTGGTTGGGGAGGGGGGAATAGCGGGGTGGAAGAGAAATTGCGTTCCGATTTTTTTTCCTGGGTCAGGCCTTTGGCATCTCTCTTTTTTCGCTCCTTTTCTTTCAATGATGCAAAGCTGCTTCAGTTGGGGAGCAGAAGCGTCTGATCCGCGCACGGAAATGTGGTAATCCGGACGGCATTCGCGATTGCAACCCATTGAAGAAATTCGGCTGGAGAACGTTTGTTTAGCTTGGTTTGGACGGAGAGGCAAAAAGGCGGCGGCAGCAGCAGCAGCAGCAGCAGGGAAAGTAATTAAATAGACTTCGGGACACGTGGATGCTAAATCTATTTCCCAGTCATGGACCGGGACCGGATTACAGGTGAGTGGCTGGAATCGTTTGGCTATCTATGGCTATGTAGACGTGGTCTACATAGCCATAGGTACCTACATCCTGCCTTTCTCCCCATTCACCCCTCCTGTGGTTTGGGCTGTAATGGGGAAAAAAAACCTTTAACACAACTCTTGTGGCATTTCGACAGTCCCAGATGACCTTGGTTTAGCTCTACTATCCTTTCCGCCTCCTGAATGATCTCAAAGTAGACGGTGCTGCGGGAGACCCACCACGGGGCAAAGCAGTGTTGGGCTTCTTGGATCCCATTGGTGCTTCCTTCAGTTTTTTTGGCTTTTCCCTTCTGCCAGAGAAAGAAATGGATCTTTTGGATACCTCTTTGCGTGAACTTTGACAGTTTGGAGGTTGGGGGGGGGGGGTTGGTGGAATTTGGGAGTGGGAGGAGTGGGGAAGCCTATCCCAGCTGGTGGCTCAAGGATGGCTTTATGTCCTGGAAGTTGGCCGCTTGCTTTGTTTGCCTGTGTGTTGTGGTTTAGCGCTGGCTTTCATGCCAAAACTTGTGTGAAAGGCAGAAGCTCTCCCGCCTACTCCTTTGTCCTCTGGAGATGTTTATATTGCTACAGGGAGGATTGGCTGATAAACAAGAGGGGTACGGTTGCTAGGGGAGAGAGTGGCCTGGATATATGCCTGCTCCCTGGGTAGGAAACATTATACTAGAAGGTTGCTGCCCTTGGGCCCTGTATTTCATCATCAAGTATATTTGACATGGTGCTTTTCTGCTAATGGCGTGTGCCTGAGAAGCCACCATTCTCCACAGAGGTCCACTTGCTGAAGAAAAGGTGTAAATGGATTGCTAAGGAAAAGAAGAGGCTCACAATGGGCCCACTGTATACCTGTCACCGCTGTAGACACAATAACCAGCTATTGACTCTCCCTGAGAGCCTTGAAGCTATTTTGTTCATTATTTTTCAGCCCTGGACTGATGGCAGGTTTATGAGACATCTGTTTTTGCAATACTTTTAGCGGTTGGTATCTTCAAAAGAATCTCTGAGCTGGTCTCTTGAGGTCTTAAAAATACCTTACCTGTAAACAACAGAGTTAATGGGTGGAATTCACGTGACACAGCAGATAACAGCAGACATGTTTTGTCACTCATATCCCATTATTTCCCTGCATTTGCCAAGTAGCCTTAGGTGGGATCCCTCCTGCTCTACCAGCTCTCTCTAGAGAATACAATTTGGGACTGTAATCGATATTCAATATGGCTGAGCCCATATCAGGGTCCATGCCTCAAGGGAGAGCCTGCTGCTGGTCCCTCAGTCATTAAACCACTCAACCATTGTGTGTGTGTTTGGGGGGGGGGAGGGAAGCAGTAGGAGAGTTGCCTGGATTCCCAAGAAAATAAGCCAGAAATGGCTAGAACAGCCTTGAATGCTGTTGAGGAAAGCAGCTGCTGTGCTCTTCCTGGATGAAGAAGCTACAATGATTTGCAATCAACCTAACTTTGAGATGTATTCGATGGCAGAGTATGCAATATTCTGTCTCCTTCCAATTTTCAAAACCTGTCTTTTTTCCCTGGCATGAGTGAAAACACAAGTTGGGAAGCCATTCAGCTCTCCTGGGCGTTGCTAACTTTGTTGGGTATTCACACTGGAAGCAAAACCACATGTTCTAGAGGAAACCACCAAGCAAGGGTGGAGTGCAACAGTGGCAAAGGAAAAGTGAACCCAGTGCTGGTCTAATCTGGGCTCTGTGGAAGAAGAACAAAGTCTGAGTTGCACATTTACGTGGCTCTAACAGCAGGCTTATTGCTTAAGGGAACACTACTTTTCTTTCTGATTTAGGCAGCAGTAATACGTCCAATAAACCTCTTACATTCTCCAATGTCTAATACAACTCCCCAAATTTCCAGCTGGCATATCAGACTAAGAAAAAAGATGATTAGCTACCATCCAGAGCCGAGGTGGCGCAGTGGTTAAATGCAGCACTGCAGGCTACTGCTAGATCAGCAGTTCAGCGGTTCAAATCTCACCGGCTCAGGGTTGACTCAGCCTTCCATCCTTCCGAGGTGGGTAAAATGAGGACCCAGATTGTTGGGGGCAATATACTGACTCTCTGTAAACCGCTTAGAGAGGGCTGAAAGCCCTATGAAGCGGTATATAAGTCTACTGCTATTGCTATTGCTATCCTACTTTAACCTTTCTCCCTCTTTCAAAGTACTAGAGAAAAGTCCTATATGGCAAGTATGTCTCATATTAAATATTCTTATTTGTATTCTTTTCCCTGTATGCTTTTATCTCCAGGAAGGGATTGTAAGTTCTGTTCTGCCAATTTGCAAAAAATGTAAAATTGTACAAAGAATAAATAAAGCTGTAACCATGAATGTTTCATCATTAGCAATACCACTTAGACTTATATAATGCTTCACAGTGCTTTAAAGCCTTCTATAAGTGGTTTACAGAGTCAGCCTATTGCTGGGTCCTCATTTTATCCACCTCGGAAGGATGGAAGGCCGAGTCAACCTTGGAACTGGTTGGGATTTAACTCCTGGAGTGAGCACTGAGTTAGCCCTGCAGTACTGCATTCTAATAGCAATAGCAGTTAGACTTATATACCGCTTCATAGGGCTTTCAGCCCTCTCTAAGCGGTTTACAGAGTCAGCATATTGCCCCCAACAACAATCCGGGTCCTCATTTTACCCACCTCGGAAGGATGGAAGGCTGAGTCAACCCTGAGCCAGTGAGATTTGAACAGCCGAACTGCAGTCAGCTGAAGTAGCCTGCAGTGCTGCATTTAACCATTGCACCACCAAGGCTCTTCATTATGACCTGCACTCTGCAAATGGAGTTGTTTGGTAAAATACAAGGATCTGCAATAGATAGCATTTGTTTGTGTGACCTTCAATGACTGGCGCTTGCTTTAATTTTCAAATGCCTTTGTGTTGATCGGATTCCATTGAAACAATAGCGCAGATGTTTCTATACCTAACCATCCACTCCATGTCTGGAAAATACCTTGAAAAATAAGAAGCATCATCAGCCATAGTTGCTCTCCCAAAACATCAAGGTACTGAGCTTGGGGCTGTTTGCTGTCGGTTCATTAGCTGTTACTCTGGATGATCATTTGTGAGGGAGAGGGTCAAATAGCATCCAAAAGTAAATCAGAGTCCAAGGCAAAGTATTGCTCAAAGTTCCTATTTATTAGGAGAGCCATGTTGGTACGTCTGGGGGAAACAGAATCTGAAAGCCGATTTTCCCCATCCAGTTGAAAGTTCAAGATCTGGCCCCCACGCCCACAAGTCCATCACATGGTTTAATCCTCCACTGCCATGCTGGCAGTTCCACCCATCCAGTTCTGCAGAGGTGCAAAGACAAAGGATGACCTTGGTTTTCTAGAAATAATTTTGTTATGGCTACAACGCATCTCACTCCTACAATCCCCCCTCCCATTTCCCCACAATAGAAAATGCATAGTAGAATAATAGAAAGTGTGGCAGGCCAAAGATCCAAAAGTAAATAGGGCTACAGGCCTGACAGAGATTTTATTAAGCTGAGCACTTCTTATTAGGAACCCTATTAGTATTCTACTATGCGCTTGTCTGTCCGGACTGAATCATGGATGGGATAAACAAGGAATGAAGAGATATGGAATGAGTCAGTAATCTTTAGTAATCTGAAAAATAAATTAGCAATAGCAGACAAGGTAGGAAGTCTGAACTAGGACTAATGACAAATCAGGAGGTCTGAATAATGAATCAGCTTTGGTTCTAAAAATATGCTTCAGAACAGAAGGAGCATACACACAAAAACCTCTTCTCTCAGGATCACATAACAGTTGTATTAGATACCAAAGCAAATATGGGGGAAAGATGTGACTAATTTAATTGTAGATAGTTGCCTCATTTTCTTTAATGCACATGCCAAAGTACCTATTTGGAATCATGTCCTATATACAATCCTGCAAATCAGTAACGCTAATGAAAGCATAATCGATGTATAGGGATGTTTCAGAGTTTAGGATATTACATAATTATATTACCTAATTTATATTAAAACTGATTTTTTTTTCCTGATCAATAGAATCTGATGACTAATCTGGATATAGCCAGAATCAGTCCAGGAAAGTCATAGAAATATTTCACCAGAAAGTTCAGTTCACTGGTTCACCACACAGAGGAGCTGTATAAATGATGTTCCATCTCATAGTACTGTGACAGTAATCTCCAAAGACATTGTGAAATATTTAACAAATCATGAAGTTTCATTCACTCATTCTTTTGCTTAGGTGAACATTCAAGATGGCTAACTGAACTTAATGTAATGCAAATGAAAATAAATGCCATTAATAGTGCGCTCAAATAATTGTTAACAACTTGCTGAAAAAGAGAGATATTTACAGATTTTTGAAATGCTTAGAGAATTGGTCCTCTAATGCTTTTCCTAGTCAGAAAGAAGTCCATATTCTCCTAGTGCCTGATCAAGGACTTTTGACAGCAGAAGTATCTTCAAAAGAGAATCTCGTTAATTACCAGGTAGAACCATATTAGGAGTCAATTAAACAGTCTGATCAGTAAAGAATTAAGTATTTCAGTGCAGTCGTCATGTGATTCTTTTAATTTATTAGCAAGTTGAAATTGTAGCAGGAAAGGGTTAATGCAATTGCATCTCATGTGCCTATTGTAGCCATTTCTGGATTTTGAAACTTTGGGCATGATAACTCATGCCCTTTTCAAAATTTCACTTCCCTCTACATGGGGTTAATACTCTACATGTCCTTGAAGATCTTGACATAATACATAAGCTTCAACTGGCACAAGTAGTACACATGGTTATGGATAGATCCAAAATTTATCAGGTAACATGCCACTTTGGGAACTGCATTGGTTGCCACATAGTCTCCCAGTGCAATTTAAGATGCTGGTTGTCACCTCTGAACTCTTAGTGGCTTAGAACGTAGATATATATGCAAAACTCTTAGTGGCTTAGGACATATGTATGTATGTATGCATGCATGCATGCATGCATGTATTTATGTATGTTATCTTCTCCATATTAAATTGACCACCCAAGGACATCAGAAAGAGAGAGTTTGCTGAGGGTACCTTTAAGAATATGGCATTGGGATCTGGAGAGGATGGCCTTCCATTCATGGAAGAGCTTACTTCTGGATATCTAGTCTTCTTTACATTATTAAGCTTTCAAAGGGCTGTGAAGACTTGACTCTTTAGGAAAGATTTTGGATATGTGGAGATTTAGTTTACCCAGTGAGTGAAATTGTCATGGTAGATTGCTTGGTGTTTCATACGTTAAATATTTTAAATGCTATATTTTAGTGTTTAATAGCAATAAATAAATAATTTTGTACAATTTCACACTCCAGATATTTTTACAAGTTAACCCCACATAGAATGTATTACAGTAGGGAAGTTGGAATGTAACCAAGACATAGATCACTGTCACCAAATATTCACTTGGGAAGAGTTGCAGCTGGCACACCGGCCTCTATTATTTTACTCAATTTGTATAGCCACCCATCTCAAACCAGTGACTCTGGGTGGCGAACAATCATAAAACGAAGTTAAAATACAATACAAAAAAAGAAATTAAACATAAATAGCAGCCAAGAGATGTTATAATCCATCAGTCTCAACATAGCCGGGATAGTCTCTCCACAACTTCTATTTGCAAACCCAGTACTATCTGAGAATCAAGGAACTCCCAATTTGTGAACTTACTCTTTTTACGGGAAGTGCAGTCTTGTGCAACTAGTGTACAAGCAGAAACCTGTAAGAGAGAGATTCAGTGCTTCCCTGTTTCATTTAGTATGGTTATCTGAGACTGAGATTTCGTTTGGGATATTGACATATAGAAAACAGGGTCCACTCCATGGCAGCGTTGGTTTTTTCATTCTGAATGAGAGAAATAGTAAGTGACCAAAGCAAATTGCAAATGAAGTGTGACCTTGCTATCCATAAGATAGTCCAGATGTGGGCAATTTAGCTCCATCCAAAGTTTAATCTTGTGTTGCAATAGGTTTATCATATGTGTGCTCTGATTCTTAACAGCAAACCAGTGCAGATTGAAGAGAAGTATCATGACACATTGCAAAGGTTCCTTAGAAAAATAAGACCAACTGTTTGTTGCTTCTTGAATCTGTCCTGCTCTACAAGCAAAATTTTGTCATGTTAAACCTTAGCTGAAAGGTCTAGACATACTTAGGTTAGGAATCTTTCTTGACATTTGTATACCAATGGTGGATTTCAATTTATTTTACTACCAGTTCGCTCATGCGCATGATGCTTCTGCACAGAAGCAACCAAGCGGGTGGGCGGAGCCTCCCATCGCCACCACTACCGGTTCACCTGATCTGGGAAAAACCGGCAGAAGCCCACCTCTGTTCTCTACTGAACCTTAGCTATAAATGCCTGGATTAAATATATCTACATGAGCCTAGTCAATCCTGATTCTTCCACAAAGTCTATCATTCTCAAATAATGTTATGCTGTTTAGGGTTATGGGACTAATTTTACCAGTATGCTGAGGACCAGTAGTTTTTCATTGTATTATTCTCCAAGATTGCACACAGGTGTTTCCTGCTCTCTCTAAAGGTAGCAATAGCATTTAGATTTATATACTGCTTCATGGTGCTTTACAGCCCTCTCCAGGTATGTCAGCATATTGCCCCCAACTATCTGGGAATTCTTTTTATTGACCTTGGAAGGATGGAAGGATGGGTCAACCTTGAAGCCATCAGGATCGAACTCCTGACTGTGGGCAGAATTAGCCTACAATATTGCTTTCTAACTACTGTGCCATGATGGCACACCTTCCTCCACCAAATATTTTAGTATTGAGTTTCACTCACTCCATGTTGGCTTAAAACAAGATATGCTTGGTTAATTTAACAAAGTTGGAAGGGACCTTGGAAGTCTTCTAGTCCAACCCTCTGCTCAAGCAGGAAACCCTATACCATCTATAATTTCTTTGGATGTTTGTATGATCCTCTGTTTTAGTTATCTTCAGAGAGTGCCCTACAGATCATTTTCATTTTATATGTTTTGCTGTTCCGTTTGTTTTTTTAAGACTGTGTGGCCTTTGGGATGGTGAACTTGGAAAGGACAAAACAAAATCGGAAGCAAACCAGAGGTTTGGATTTGCTTGGCCTCCCTGTGATATTTCAGAGACGAGGGACAAATTAAGGCATTTAGTGTGCTACAGAACTACTGTGATGTATTTTTGACTTTCTCATTTTTATACTCTGCCTCTCTTGGTCTGAACCACTTCAAAGCATTCCTCAGTACCATTCCTGAGTCATACAATGGAGCAAGCATGTCCCGTCTACATCAGGGTTGCCAAAGAACCTTTATTTTAAAGATTTTACCACTATTCCCCAGTGTCATGACTCTGAAGAACCTAATGGTTATTTACTTATTTTCATAAGAACCACAGGCTCTCTAGGGTTTGAGAAACGGTGTAACAGAGTTACTATAACATTGACTAAAATGTTGGACTTGGAGTCTTGGAACTTTTAGAACTTAATACTGGATACTCTTCTATGATGTAAAGGACTTTTAATGATTGCAGGCTATTGTATAGGGTTTTTTTGAATTCAGAAATGTTAATGTCAATTATACAATTGGGGTTTATTTAATAAGCAGTGGTTTAGTACAAGCCACTAGAATAACTTGCAGCACATTTGCCAACAACTCTCTAGTTCTACTCAGCTTCTCCCTATGAAGAGATCTCGTGTGAAAGTTGAGCTGTCTGGTTTTGCCCCATGACCTCTATGGTTTCAGCAGAATCTTTGAAAATAATTCTTACGCCTATTCAGCTCTGCAGGGGTATATATCCATTTGATGTTGATCTTAGGCATGGAGGATTGCACCTTCTGTAGGACAGTTTTTATCCAGACAGCTGTATTTGCACTGAATGGATGGATGGAAATTGAAGCATAGGACTCCTGGGAAAAATCTGGTTCCTGGAATTCAATTTACATGTGGAATTAATGTGTGGAAAAGTCTAATTCTACTTCTGATTGTGTGAACCATTCTGGAAATTCAAAGCTATTCAAGTGTATTGTTATATTACAGTCTCTACGTGTTTTTTTTAAAATCTGGAGAATGTGCTTCTCCCTCTTGCCCTTCGCTTTGTAGAAAAAAAACCACAGGTAAAGCATTACATTTTAAAGGGTTTATGGTTCATCAAGTTTTGCCTGTTCCTTATTTGTGATATTATAGGTTCTTAGTACTTGTGAATTGCTTTTCTGTAAAAAGTACATCATTTGTGGTATAGGTATATAGGCTGATTCATCAAGACTGCTTAAAAATATGGCAGGACATGAATGATTGCATTATGCCTTGCAGCTAGATGTGGTTGATGACCCATAATGCAGTTGCATAGATGAGGCAATCTAATGACCATTTCATTGAGCACAATAGTTGCTGTGAGAACATTTCCGTCTCCATTTTTTAATGAAAGGGGTTAAAAACCACATTTCTAGTAACATTAAATAATCTCATGTAATTGCAAAAGATGTGCCATCTAAGACTTCTCCTTCTTCTTGTGCTGAGGACAGGCAAAGCTAAAAGATAACTATTACAAGACTGAAGATAGAAATGCCATTGCTAGGAATATAAAAGTGCTATGGAAGAGCTTTGTGGGAAAATTTCAGCATTTTGGAAAAAACCACAGAATTTCCAGCCTTTCATCCATTGAGATTTGGATTTCCATCCTCCCCCCAATATCTTCTATACTGTATGTTCCACCTGATTTTAGGAACAAGCATGCTACCACCAACCCAAATATATTCTTTATTTCTAAGAATGACCCTGAACCTGGCAGTTATCTGCAGATACGCTCCTGTAGAAAAAGATTGGTGATACTAGACCACAGATATACTAACCTCCAATTTCTCACTAAGAAGTCCCATAGAACTCACTTATAGCCCTTTCCTACCACCGAAATGAAGTTAATATAATATAATAACAGAGTTGGAAGGGGCCTTTGAGGTCTTCTAGTCCAGCGATGGCAAACCTTTTTTGGCTCACGTGCCAAAAGCGGGGGGAGCGCAGGGGGGTAGTGCACGGGTGTGCCACACCCATAATGCTTTGCGCACAACCCCAGTGCACATGCATGCACAACCCAGTGCTCCCTCCATTTTTGGAGTGCTTTTTTCACCCTCCCCAGGCTCCAGGGGCTTTATAGGAGCCTGGGAATGGCAAAAACAGCCTCCCCGCCCCCCAGAGGCTCCGGAGGGCAAAAAACGACCCTATGAGCAAACTGGAAGTCCACAAGTCTTATAGTTGCCAAGGTTGGAGACCCCTGCCATAAAGGGGAAATGCCTTTCCCCATTTGAACTTTAACCATGGAACAAATAGATCCTGGCAGCAATTGTTTTTCTTTATTATATCCCCATGGTGTCATCTTCACTTGATCTCCAGCCCATAAGCAAAGACTGGCTTAAGTAGAACTTACCTCTTCCAGGGTTCAAGTTGTATTTACTCCCTTATTCTGGACCGATGGCAATTAAACATCACATGGAATCCCTAACCCTAATACAAAATAACTACCATATCCTTGCCATGACACATTCCCTCTTCATCAAACAGCTGGACCACGGATTTTGTAGAAATAAATGTTTCTGCAGAAACAGGCTTCTCCTTTTTGTGCCACCTGGACAAGCTGTAGTCATGGGAGACTTTCCATACACAGTACGTTCTTAAGTACTTAAGTTGCTGTTGCCCTTTTGTACTGAATGCAGCACTATACAGAAAGCCTGTGCAATTGTAATTATGTTTGGAAGGGAGGGAGAGAAAGAGGCATCCAAGCTATCGTGAGCTCTCCATCCTGAGCATATCACATCTGTCAAAGCTTAAATCCTTCAGTGCTGGAGCCCCAGAGCATTGAGCCAATTTGGCTCTGACTCAGATATAGTAGCTGCCAAAGCTGAACCACAGACCTGGTGGGGATTTTTCCACACTTGGCCCTGGCCAATTGTTAGGCAAAATGAGACAATCTCTCCCAGGGGCAGGCACTGGGGAGCCGTAGCAGCAACTGCAGGCAACTCACTGGAGCTACCTAGCCACTCTGCTCCCTTTGAGGAAAAACTACACTGCATAGTTTTCCTGGGCTAGTTAGCTTGACACTTTCATACAGAGGGAGAATTTTATCCCATGCCCAGGGCTGAAGTAAGTTTAATAGAGTTGTTTTATTCAAGTGGAATGGAAGGAGAGACTATTTCCATTTCTGCTTCAGGAAAAGCAAGGCTGGATTAGCCTTTCAGTGCTTGCATGCTTACTAACCTTTGAAGATAACTGTCATTTCAAAAGATGAACCTAAGCCCGTGATGGCAAACCTATGGCATGGGTGCCCTCTCTGTGGACACACAAGTCATCATCCCAGCCTCAGTTCCACCGCGCATGTGCACATCCCTCCCGCTGGCCAGATGATTTTTGGGTCACTGTGACATATGCACGGGGGTGGAGCATATGCTGGAGATGCACACACATGTGGGGGGGCAGGGGCATGCACCCCCCATGGCCTGTTTTTGGTCCCAGAAGGCTGCAGGGAGGCTACTAGGCACAAAATGGAGCACAAGGGGGTTGCACACATATGCACGGGAGGAAATGGAGCACAGGGATGCATGCGTGCACATATGCATGGGAGTGGGACACTTGTTGTGCACACATTGCACATGCACTTTCAAAAGCACACAATGACAAAAAGATTAGCCATCACTGACCTAAGCACAATAATAGTAGAGAAAACTCCACCAAAACAGGACTCGATCACTACAGTGATCATATGAATCTCTTTTAGATTTGTCCACTTTTCAGGTTTGTCCTTTATTGCTTCTAAGAAAATATGGTCATTGTATCTACAAAGCCACCTTAGAGTTTCTAGGATCAGCAGTTTGATACAAGTAGTGCTCAACGTATGATCACAATTGAGCCCCAAATTTCTGCTGCTAAGGGAGACATTTGTCAAATGAGTTTTGCTCCATTTTATGATCTTTCTTGCCACAGTTGTTAAGTGAGTCACTGCGGTTGTTAAGTTAGTAACATGGTTGCTAAGTGAATCTGACTTCCCCATTGATTTTGCTGATCAGGAGCTTGCAAAAGTTGATCACATGATGGGACACTGCAACGTCATAAATATGAGTTTCCAAGCATCTGCATTTTGATCACACGACTATCAGGATGCTACAATGGTTGTAAGTGTGGAAAATAGTCATACATTACTTTTTTCAATGCTGTTGTAACGGCATATAAATGTAATAAATCCAATCCAATCCAACTTTGAACATTCACTAAATGAACTGTTATAAGTCAAGGACTATGTGTACTAGCCCTATTTCTCTCCTACCCACCTCCCAATAGGGGACATCTAGGTTTCCTCATTTTATGCCCATTATCAGTGAAAGATTTATCTTGTTGGACTTGTGATCTTTTTTGTAACCAATTAAGGGCAAAGTCAACCTAATTGTGGTAAATAAACAACCCTGGTTAATTGCCTCCTGTACGCAGTTTATGGCTCCCATTGTATCCCAGATTCAAATTTACTATTTGCTTGAGAAATGGTTAGTGCAGAGAAATTTGTGTCTGACACCAGCTATCTTTGATAAAGGCAACATTAGTCACAAATTGATACCCTGAATCACAAAAACAAAGAAATATATTGTGTCCTTCACTTACATATTACTTGATAACCCACTTGTCAGGACAGGGTGGAAGTAGAGAAGGCATTTTTGTTTTGTTTTAAAACTGTAGCCTATTATCTTTTTGGCCTTTTACCTGAATAAGCAAGCCTCACTGAATTTAACTGGGCTCACAGCTAGGTAGGTATGTATAGAATTAGAATCTATCTAACAACTTTCGGGTGGGGGGGGGGACCTTCCATAGATGGTTTAGATGGAAAGAAAATGAGGAGAAATTGGAAGAAATTGCATAATTAATAGGGCAGGTTATTGTTTAATTATCTGCAAGAGGCCATTATACTTGCTTTTCTAAGAATAAACTGCACAGGGCTTAATGTAACTTATTTCTCAGAATTCATGCCAAGTCTAATTCCCTTTGCATCCTTTGCATAGTAGAATGGAGGAAAACGATATGTAACTAGCATTATTATTGATGTTGGAAGAGTCTTTTACGAAAGGGAGCAATGGTTTTCTTAACTTTGGCCCCATCAGCCTTGAAATATATAACCCTTGCAAACTTTACTAGAAATGAACAATTAAAGATATCCCATCTTGTTGTATGAAAAAGGTTGTAAGCATGTGAAATAATTATTTTTATTTCATTTATTAAATTTGTATGCTGCCCATCACGCTTTAAAGGTGAGTTATTTGAAGGTTTGTTTGGTTATACTTTTAAAGGTACCACGAGGGCTTGAAGAACAAACAAGTACTGAGGTTGCGGAGCAAAGAACTGTGTGTGTTTGTTTGTGTGTGTGTGTGTTTGTGTGTGTGTGTGTGTGTGTGTGTGTGTGTGTGTGTGAATAGTGAATAATATTTGGCACATGTCTCTTTTCCCTATTCTGAAATGTTGGCTTATATATTTAATAAGTGGGATGCAGTAGCTAAGACACTGAGCTTGTCGATCAGAAAGGTCGGCAGTTTAGTGCTTCGAAGCCCTAGCACCACATAACAGTTACTTGTCCCAGCTTCTGCCAACCTAGCAGTTCGAAAGCATGTAAAAGAGCAAGTAGAAAAATAGGGACCACTTTAGTGGGAAGGTAACAGTGTTCCATGTGCCTTCAGCGTTTAGTCATGCTGACCACATGACCACAGAGACGTCTTCAGACATCGCTGGCTCTTCAGCTTTGAAACGGAAATGAGCACTGCCCCCTAGAGTTAGGAATGACTAGCACATATGTGCGAGGGGAACCTTTATCTTTTACCTTTATGTTTAATAATGCAATAGTGGAAGTGATTTGACTTCCTTCCTTCTTTCCTCCCTCATTTTAATTAATAATGTTTATCAATCAAAATATGTTCTTGCCATGTACAAAACATCAGCAACTTTTACAAAAATGACAGATTAGAGTCCCTGGGTTTACTGAATCAAGCAAGAAGTTGCCTAATCAAAAAGGGCTTCCAAATGTGGCTCAAATTTGGGCAGTGTGACAAACCTGGAAAGAGCAGCAGAGATTGCTCATTAAGCCCTGGGAAAGAGAGCAGCACAAAGAACCATAGTGTAATCATGCTTTCTGTAGAAAGAAATCAAAGCTGTGAATCAAAGGGAAAAATGCCTTTTGCAACCTAAACAAATTGCATCAATAATGTATGTTTTCTTATCTATGCTTTTCCTGCTGAGGGCATGTAAACACCAATACCGGATAAATAACTCACTGTGTGTTGCATCTGACAGTTCAGCCCCCACACCCCCTGTTGGTGGAAAAGTCTCCCCCCCCCCCCCCCGCCAGGTATTGCCTGCACACATTTAACCTTCCTTTTCTTTCCAGCCTAGGGCAGATGTGAATTTAAAAATGGGAGTTTGTGTCTGTGTGTGCTGCATGATGAATGTCATTATCAGCTTCTTGTTTTTCCTTTGTCCTTATATAGTGTTTGCGAGTCTGTTCAGCAGTTATACTGGGATTTCTTTCTGACTTTGGCATATGTGTGTGAGAATTCACAAAGGGTATTTCAGGGTCTAAAACTGTGTATTTTTCTCTCCCCCCCCCCCCCGTCCAACTGCAGTGCATTTGCCATGTTGGCAGCAGGGTAAAGAGGGCCCATATCATGTTAACACAATGAAATGTGATTAGGTGGGAAGGAGGGGGAAGGGATCCAGGCAGGGTTCTCTATGGCCATTCCAGCCATATGTATGTTTGCAATTATTCCTCTGCCTCGGAGGCTTTGGGGGAAGGGCACAGAAAGCAGAAAATGGGAAATCACTGGCCGGAATCCTGGACTAAGCCCAAAACTTTGTAAAAATGACAATATATTTTGTATACCAGGGTTTTGTTTTTGTTTCGGAGCCCCATGACTAGATATTCATGGAAAGTCGAGGTAGTCCTCCTCTTAAAACCAGAATTAGGACCAGAATTTCTACAGCTGTTAAGTGAGCCATGCCCGATTTTATGACCTTTTCACAGTTGTTAAGCAAATCACTCCGCTGCAACCAGTGTAAATACGCCAAGTGCCCAGATGTTTTGATGATATAACCATGGGGATGCTGCAACAATGGTAAATGTGAGGACCGGTTGTAAGTCACTTTTTTCAGTGCCATTGTAATTCCAAAGGTTCAGTTAAAATGGCTGTAAATTGAGGACTACCTACATAGCAAGGAAGACAGCACTGATTGTAACAGCCTTCTCTCATCACTGGAAGTGTTATAGTTCCCATCTCTCTAAGCCAGCAAAGGACTGATGGGAGTTATGTTCCATGAATCTGGAGAACATCCAGAGGATATTGAAGATATTAGCATACCTTTGTTGCATCTCCCCCTAGACTCAGGGTTTAAAGAGGCCCTTCCTGCTCTTCTTGTGTTTAGTTCACAAAAATACTGCTGTGAATTCTGGAGTATCCTATAATTTTTTTCCCCCATAACAATTTACTTGGGTGTGAAGCCCAAGCCATGAAAGAAATGTGCACTCTGAGTTGCTGTGGAGTCATTAACCACTTGTGGGTAAATGCAGGGTGGGGGGAGTACAGGAGATGTTCATGCAAATGACTTAAAACATTTTATTGCATATGAATTTCTTTACTTACCCTCAAGTTTTCAACTCCAAATAATGAACGCTGTGTACTGCTGTATGCTGTCTCCCATGTCCCTTCACCGGTTACGGGCAGTGGTGGGATTAAAAAATGTTAGCAACCGGTTCTCTTCTCAGTTGCTGGGTTGGTGTGGCCATGGTGGGTGTGGCCTACTCAGCCTCCTACACCATGGCAGGGGGAGGCTTTCCCAAGCCTTCAGGAGGGTGAAAGCGGCTTCCCCTGACTCTGGAGGCTTCCAGAGGCCAGAAATGGGCCCATTTCCAGACTTACGGGAGGCCTGTTTTTCACCCACCCAGAGCCTCTGTGAGGCCCCTGCACTTACTTGGCATGATGAACGGGCTGCGTAGAGACTCCTGGGAGGGGCAGGGAGAAGTGGGTGTGGCCAGCTGTTCCTTGCAACAACCGGTTTGGCAAACTGGATGCAAAATTAACATTCGGTTCGCCCGAACCGATGCAAACTGGCTGAATCCCACCCCTGGTTAGGGGCAGCTCCGACCACAATGCCTTTCCTTTCAAAGACCAAGGGTTTCATTTTACCCCCCTAGGATTTCATATTCCAGATTAAAATTTTCAGAAGCAGCTGTTTCACCCAGCTCTGCCTCCATCTCTCTTCCCAGCAGTGGTGGGTTCTGGATCCCGTTGCCACCGGTATGGTGCAACGGGACCCGGCATGCAGTGCGCGCATGTGTCCTTACCTCCTGCGACACTCCATGATGCTTCCATGATGCTCCAGCTGCTCAGTGGAGCATTGCGCAGGTGGCGTATGCTGCATGTGCGTGCACAGATGGCCCATTTCCTTCAAACACAGGTAAGGAGTGTGGGTGGGTGGGCCCTCCAGAGCACCATATCAGAATGGTAGCTGGTGCTCCTGACAGGCACCCAGTACAGGCGTACCACCTGCAACCCACCACTGCTTCTTAGTCTCCTTGGTTGATCCATGCCTTGTCCTGACTATCCCATAGGACCATCCCTCACTCTCAAGTAACAGTTCAGCTTTCAAGAAAGATGTCCCTGGACTTTTTTAGTTTCAGACCATTTCAGATGCTTACCTTTTCAGAATTGAACTAGGCTGGAGGAAGGGCTACTGTTAGGAACCATCTTCTAGCAAGCCAGAAAATATAAAGAGTGCAGTTGTCAAGTCAAGGCCGGAAGCCAGAGCTGGGAAGGAAGAAACAAGTAGAGAAGGCTAGAGAACTTCTAGATTTTCCAGGGAGGGAGGAGAAATCTCTTTTCTTTCCCAGCCCATGTGGTATATAGTCCACATGATGACTCATTGCCTTAACATGTGGTTCAGGATCACAGGCCCTTTGGGGCCTGAAGGGCATAATGGAGCACAAGGAATTTTTTATGCCTTTAGTTAGGATTGGAGGGGACTGAGTCAGTGGTGGAAAGGAAATGGCTAATCCAGCCAGACTCCATCTGAAAGGTCTATGGGTTTTTCCAGTAAGGGGGAGGACATAAGGAAAGTATAATCCATCTTTTTTTTTACATTTCTGCTGACGTCCAGTTTTCTTGCCATGTTGAAGCCCGGACTTGGCTGCAGAATAAAGCATGTAATTGTTTTGATTATGTTATTTAATTCATTTGATTTCTGTCCCAGGCTTTCTTGTTTTTGAATCCATTCATTGGTCACTTGATACTGGTTTCTGTTTGGGGAATTGGGGAATAGGTGACATTGGAGATGTATGTTTCCATTTTCATGGTCTTTTCCCCATCAATCTCTTTCATCCCTGATATAATAGAATGCAATAAAATAAGGATCTAAAGGAGCTTTGTGGGATGTGACCAAAGAGCCATCTTATCAAACATTGCTTTTGTCTACAATGGCCAAACAAGGTGGCTTTTGACCAGCCATAAGCAGGCCACAACTATTGTCATGAGTAGCAATCACTGGTAATCTTATAATCTACTCGAGTCATCTAAATTGGTGGTCATTTCCATTTCTTATGATTGCAAATACCATTGTTTAACCATGTTGTATAGCATTCTAACCCCAGACGGAATTTGGAATGTCGAAGAATATTTGAACTGGCTCATAGATACCAGAATGAAAATATTCAATCAAATGCTGAGGTTTCTCATGTTATTCTTTAGGATCATCAATAAATGGGTCATAGAGTGTCTAGAGTTCACTTTGGCCTCTGCCAGGGTCTTGACTCAAGCACCTTTGGCAAGCTCTTTTAAATCCCAGGGCCTCTTCTGGCCTGGGGACAAAGCACAGTGTGTTTCAGATGTACTTCACAGACATGGCTTTGTGTTCACTACACCAGAAGATTAAAACATCTCTTTGCCTATTTATTTTACAAATAGGGCAAGAAAAACTGGAGACTTTTATGTTCTTTTGGCTTTTTTTTAAATTGGAACTGTATACAGATGTATATTTGTGAGTAGAAAAGTTGTTTTGGAAATGACATTTCTTCCCTCAATGTACCATATTTTTCAGACTATAAGACACCGAATACAGCCATTTTTGGCCTCCTGATGCCCCACCCCCAAAAGCACTCTGCACGCTTCAGCAGGGCTGGGGGAAGGGAAAATGGTTAAAATGGAAATTTTGGTTAAAAATGCCCCCGTTTTTGCCTTACCTCAGTCCTTCTGAAGCCCGCAGAGTGCTTCTGGTGGCAGAGGAAGACAAAAAAATTTTTTTCTTACTTACCTCTTCGAAATCTTTGTTCGTCTTATACACCGGTGCGTCTTATAGTCTGAAAAATATGGCAGATGTTCTTCATGTAGGTTAAATTCAGAGAAAATCACTTCTCATGGTTTGTTTTCTGGCCATAGAGTTCCACCTGTATCATTAGGTGGCCAATGAGAGCTGAAAAGTGGTAGGGCAATGTTGTATAGCTAGGCTTTATGTTCCATATGAAATGAGTATTGACCTTTCCCACAGCCAGTGTTGAAGTTGGAGTCAACGGCCAATTTAACTGGTTTGTGGAAATGTAAAGGGCAGAAGGGGGTGTCCTCTCCTTCTTCAAGCTGGAAAAGCCTTGAGCCTGAATGGCAGCATTCAGGGTCTTATGGCTTCAGAGTGGCTTTAGTAACAGGATTGTCAATGCTTGGAGTGCACTACCTGACTCTGTGGTTTCTTCCCCAAACCCCCAAAACTTTAACCTTAGACTGTCTACTGTTGACCTCACCTCATTCCTAAAAGGTCTTTAAGGGGTGTGCATAAGGCACCAGCTGTGCCTACTATCCCTGCCTTAATAATCCTTTGTATTCATATTAATTTCATGCATTCATAATAATGTTTATACTTATATCTGTTATCTAATTCATGCTTGATAAAATAAATAAAGTAAAAAAATAAAATGAAATGAAAACTTCCCCAATTTTTTAAAGGGATCTTCTATCAAATTCATGAAAGAAGAAATTGTATTTTAAATGATTATGTTTCAGCAGGTAGGAAGTTATGAAAGAATGTTTGGGTAAACTGATATGCAGCACCCCGTACAGAAATAATAAAGTGAAAGCTAGACTGGGGGGAAAAAAACAAAACAGATGGCTTAACCACCATTGGAATAATTGAAACATTTATCTGTCAATGATACTGCAGAATTGGGCTTGCTGGGCTCAGAGTAGTAGAAATGGAAGCAGTTTCACTATTGTGAAAAAAAAAACCCTGTTTCTAGAATCATGACTGCACAGTCTCTCTGTCTCTCCGTGCACACTCACATGTTTATACATACATCTCATAATCTCTAAAGTTTTCCCTTCCTTGAAGGTAAGCAAAAAAGGTACATCATAAGTCTTCCAGTGGAATTACTTGTGTTTGACTGAGGATTGCCTCTTTAAGTTGGACTGGTGTTTTTTTCCTGTCTAACTGATAAGCCAATAATTACTGAGCAATAGGATCTGTTGACTGCTTAGCCTTTTGCTCTGAGGAAGGACATCAAGAGTTTCCTTTGGCTATCCTGGAGCACTCTACACTTGCTTGAGAGACTTAGATCAGCTTTCCTGCAGGTGGTACCTTCCAGATGCATTGTCAAAAATATCCCAGGTATGTTTGGAGAGCAGTTGGTTGAGAGAGTCTGCTTTACCCTGTCAGGATAATGCTTGGATGATCCTATGAGTTAGTTTGAGTTAATCTTGCCTTTTGGGGACTATATTGTTGCATCTTTATAAACAGCATATAAGTGAATTCAATTGTTTCTGTCCCCTTTTAGCCAATGGTGCTGAGATTGTTTAGTAGCCACCCCTACTGCAATATTAACTACCTTCAGCTCAGTTTAGTTACTGAAAAATCAGAGAAGGTCAGGTACACGCTGTAGGTCTGCTGTCAACAGCCGTAACAAAGGTCTGATCACAAGAGGGGAGAAGCTCAGTGGCCTCAAGTTGTGAAGCTGGGTCAGAGAAAGTCAGAACTGAAATGTCATTTTTAATGCATTTCTTCCTCCCTTCTTGACCTTCCCCATCTTTCTCACTTCTTCTTCTGATGTTACCAGGCTTATTCTAATTAACGCTCCTGAGACCTTTCAGAAGATAGACAAAGAACTACCATACGCATTATACACTTAGCTAGAAGGGTGTAAGGAAGGAGGGTGGCGAGTGACTTGGTTCGTCAGGGCACCCAGGTGCTTTCCAGGAAGTGATTTAAGGGAGGAAAATGCACTTTCTTTGGAAGGCACGCGAGGCGCCAGAGCCGGCTTCTCAGCTGCTGCTCTGCTCCTGAAGCCAGTGGGAGACTGTGAAGCCCCACAGTTACCCTGGATGGGAATAAGCAGGGAGTGGCTCCAACAATTATGCGTTCATAGTAATAAGGGGATTAAGATGCAGCCTAGCTAATTGCAGGGCAATCGTGAGTATAATTGGAGTAATGTATGCAAATCCTTTTGAAAACTTGATGATCTAGATGAAATGTCAGTCTGCAGTCCTGTTCAGCATTAACTTGGAGCCTGCTGTGCATGTTACACGCTTGTACTGCCAAATATACATAATAGGTGTTTTTTTTAACAAAAAATGAGAGAACTATTTGTTGATGGAGTGTCAATTACTGTCAAGGCAGTGGCACTCAGCTGAATTATGCAATGGGACAACTCCCTCTCCACTAAGTAGAAAGTTATGCCCTGGTTCCCTCTTTTGCATGTATAGTATGTGCAAATGTATATACTTGTGCAGGTAGTCCTTGACTTACAACAGTTCATTTAGTGATGGTTCAAAGTTACAGTGGCACTGGAAAAAAAGGATTTATGACCATTTTTCACACTTAATGATCATTGTAGCATCCCCATGGTCACGTGATCAAAATTCAGATTCTTGGCAACTGACTCATATTTATGATGGTTGCAGGGTCCCAGTCAGAGGTGGGATTCAATTTTTTTTACTACCGGTTCTTTGGCCATGGCTTGTGGGTGTGGTGTGGCTTTGTGGGCATGGTGTGGCTTGGTGGGCGTGGTGTGGCTTGGTGGGCGTGGTGTGGCTTGGTGGGCGTGGTGTGGCTTGGTGGGCGTGGTGTGGCTTGGTGGGTGTGGTGTGGCTTGGTAGGTGTGGCAGGGGAAGGATACTGCAAAATCCCCATTCCCTCCTGATCATCTGGGACTCTGGAGGCAGAGAACAGATGGGGGTGGGGCCAGCCAGAGGTGGTATTTACCGGTTCTTCGAACTACTCAAAATTTCCGCTACCGGTACTCCAGAACTGGTCAGAACCTGAATACCACCTCTGGTCCCGGGGTCATGTGATCATCTTTTGCACCTTTCTGATAAGTAAAGACAATGGGGAAGCCAGATTCACTTAACAACCATGTTACTAACTTAACAACTGCAGTGATTCACTTAACAACAGTAGCAAGACAAGTTGTAAAATAGGGCAAAAGTCACAACAATTTTTTCACTTAGCAACATAAAGTTTGTGGTTGTACGTCGGGGACTACTCAGATGCTTTTATACATTATGAGATGTTGTTAATTTCTGGTTAGGTGAAATGCATTCTTGCAAAGAGCTTGGTGCTATGGAACAGCCATAGTCTTGTGAAACTCTATTGGAAAAATAAGGAGCATTATTCTTGCATCCTTCATTCTATTATGTTATTATGTTTTCCACTAGGTGGCAGTATTTGCTTTTCAGTTAAATCCCATATTGAGAATTGAGCCTCTCAGGGAAATGGCTTCTGCTGGGTGTTTTTATTAATAAAATTTTATGTGCCTTATGGCTCTGCCCCCCCCCCTCCAAGAGAGCTATGGAATGCAGCTAGCTTGGATTCCATGTGCAAAACATTTAGGATGGGGGCAAGGGCTGCACAGTGACAAATAAGCTAGAAAAACAAGAAAAACCAAGTCCTTTTCTGTAGGATCAGTGCAACAAGCATCATATGGCACCTCACAACTTGCTGGATGCTGAAATATGAACAAAATAGGCAAAGCGGCTTCAAAGCTCTTTGCACAGAAACCTTGTACCATCTTATCCCGGAGTTTCAGTTTCTGAATCCCTTTAAATACTCTCATTACTCCTCAGCTGTGGGGTTTGTTTACGTATCCCTGGTAAAGAGCAGGGAGGATTAGAGGCCTGCAGACATAGAAAAGGAGCAGAGAATTAGGGAGGATTAAAAAGGAGAATTCCACAAGAAAAAGAAGGAAAACGATTGCTGGTAATCAGATACTTTTTCATGCATAAACTTCTCCAGCCCACCTTGCTTTATTAAAAAGCCTCTGAAAGCTGAATGTCGGATATCCAGGTGGCAGTGCTGAAATGAAACAGATGTGTGATCACTATACAATTTGCCTGGATATAACTTTTTCATCAGATTTTCTTTGGATTTGCCCAGACGTTTCCTGGTCTACCATGCTTCCCAGAGAAGGGAAATATAGACTCGATAGATAATTCTACCAAGTACCTCTGAAGTATTTTCAAAACAGGGGTAAGAAAAATCATAGACACCTCTAATCATAGCTTTCAAAGAGCATCATAGAGTTAAGAAAAGACAATTAGATGGATGCCAGAGGTGCTATTCTTCCTAACTCTGGGCTAATCCTTGCCCACAATTGGAATGCTATAGAGTCAAAGGTGGTATTCAGTAGGTTCTGTCCAGTTGTGCAGAATCAGTAGTGGAAATTTTGAGTAGTTCAGAGAACTGGTAAATACCACCTCTGACTGGCCCCACCCCATCTATTCTTTGCCTCCTGAGTCCCAGCTGATATGGAGGAAATGGGGATTTTGCAGTATCCTTCCTCTGCCACGCCCACCAAGCCATGCCACACCCATCAAGCATGCTCACCAAGCCATGCCACACCCACCAAGCCACACCCACAGAACTGGTAGTAAAAAAATTGAATCCCACCACTGTAGAATGCAGGGGCCAAGCTTTGCAGGGACCAAGAAATGACTCTCAGGTTGAAATTCCTGAACATCACTGCAATGGAAGTCAGTCTGCTTTGGAGCTGATTTCAAAGGCTTTGTATTCCTCTACAACGCATGGTAACTTGGCAGCATGGCATCAGGAGTTTTTAGGGACTATGTTGCCAACTATTCTGCCCCTTCAGCCCAAACACCTAGGGAGGCCCTTTGAGAATTAAGTGCAGGAGCTATGGGCAAATCTGATCATGCCTTCTTGATGGTAACTGTGCTCAGGAGGTCTCTCTCTTGGCTCAGGTGCTGGTCCTAACACTAATTTTACTCTGGAGAGCCCTGAAAAGTATCACCTTTCAATGGAACATTGCCCCTTATTTTGCTGTCAATAACAGTTGCATTATTTTGTTTAAATTGTTATGTTACTTATGCTTCTGATGCTACTGATTGGTTGCTGTGCATCGAGTCTGCTAAGAATGGAACTGTATGTGAATCAATGAGCAAACTTGTATTCCAAGAATTGGGCAATAATAATGCAAAGCATAGCAAAATAAACTATTTTCCCCCTGCATATTTTGCAAATATTAGCTATGCTACTTCCCACTTGTCTGATATAGCATGAAATATCATTTCCATTTCCATGTTGATAAGGGAGACTCTACAGGTAGTCCTTGGCTTATATCCATTTACTCAGCTACCATTCGGTGGTGCATTGGTGCTGAAGAAAACGGGCTTGGGATCAACCCGCAATGTTCCAAGGGTCACCTCCATGGCCCTGTGACCATGATCCATGCACTCAAGTGCCACAATTTTGTGATTGCCTATAATGACTTTCCTTGCTAGCTTTTCACAAGCACAGTCCATCTACCCACACCCTCTGTGACACACACACACACACACACACACACACACACACACACACACACACACACAACATAGCATCATAGCAAGAGCCGTGGTGGCACAGTGGTTAGAGTGCAGTACTGCAGGCTACTTCTGCTGATCACCAGCTGCTAGCAGTTTGGCAGTTCAAATCTCACCAGGCTCAAGGTTGACTCACCCTTCCATCCTTCTGATGTGGGTAAAATGTGGACCCACATTGTTGGGGGCAATTGGCTGACTCTGTAAACCACTTAGATAGGGCTGTAAAAGCACTATGAAGCGGTATATAAGTCCAGGTGCTATCTCTCCTTCCCACAGCCTCCACCAGACTTCCCCCCAAACTATGATAAGTGATCAGTCATGTGACATCATGCTTTATAACAGCATTGTTTAGCAAAGGCGATCCAAGGCAAATTGCTGTAACCCTGTCATTCAGAATGGATAATAGCAAAGGATTAACATCTATTATTTCTCAAATGTATTGGACCATACTGTGGTAGAAGGTTGTGACCCAATTTTGACACTGCAAACTTAAAAAGTCCAAATAACTTTCAAGCCTTTGGCTGAAAATAACATTGCAAATAATGGAATGCTGGATTGCAATCTTAGATGAAAGAATTTATTCACATGCCTATCTTCTGATTTTCTACAAAAATAAATAAAATAAATTTTAAAAATCATGTGAATATTCATTGCATGAAAGAATTCAAAGTACAAACAACTTCCTGAGCAAATGTCTATAAAGTTATTTGTTGTAGGCCTGTCCATTTATACACATGGACATCAAGAGGATATGCAAGTGATTTGAATGCAATGTATTAAGCCCATTTCCTATCTCCGAGATGCTAGCAGCATTTTGGGGCTTTCATAAGGTGACCAGACGTCCCGCTTTTGGCGGGACACACCCGCCTTCCAACGCATTTTCCCGCGTCCCGCCCGCCTTTTTAAAAAGCACGCTTTTTTTGGCGCTCGCAGCTCCCGCCCATCAGCTGCTAGCTTGCTGGGCTGGCTCATCGTTCTGTTCTCTATCCTACCTCCTACCTACAAATTTAAGCCAGCCCAGCCTGCCGCTCACAGATTGGATTGGCCTGGACTCCAGCCAATCAGTGAGCTGGCTGGGATGGAAAACGTGGCATGCTTAAAGTTTTCCATCCCAGCCAGCTCACTGATTGGCTGGAGTCCGCTTAGCATGCCGCATGAGTCCCCCGCCCATCCGTTGCCGCTCGCATGGGCGGGGTAGCGTAGCGAGTGAGCGGGGAGCGAGCTCGCCTTTCCAGCTCCACTTCCGGACAAGCTGTGGAAAAACCTCTGCGAAAAGTGCCACCTGGGGCCGCCGCTTCTTCTCCGAACTCAGAGTAAGTGACGGGCGGGGCGAGTGAGGGGGGGTGGCAGGATCGCCACCCGCTGCACTGCAGTTGACTCACCCCGGGCCGGGCGGGCTGGGAGGCTCTGGGCGTCCGGGCGGGAAGAGCACAGAGAAAGGCAGAGCGGCGCTCGACGCGACTCTGCTATTTCTGCTGGAGGAGTCCCTAGATAGGGAAGGCGGGTGGCGAGGCAGAGCAAGGGAGCACAAATGGCGGATCCCGGGCTCATATGCAGAGGGAGCTCTCCAGGCACAGGAGCGCTGGAAAAGTGTTCCGCTCATGCACCCACCGGGACGGAGCACGCTCGCTCCAGCCCTGCCTGCCGGCAGGACTTTGAAGTGTTGGCTTGCCGCTTACCTTCCACTTCGGCCCGCGCGGAAGGCAATCCAGCCCTTTCAAAGTCATGCCGGCAGTTTAGAACTCGCCCGCCATTCAGCGAAAGATGTTGCGCTGAATGGCGGCCGAGGGGCACGCTAAAGTGCCAGCATGAGTTTGAAGGGCTGGCTTGCCGCTTGCCTTCCACTTCGGCCAGCGCGGAAGGCAATCCAGCCCTTTCAAAGTCATGCCGGCAGTTTAGAACTCGCCCGCCATTCAGCGAAACATCTTTCGCTGAATGGCAGCTGAGGGGCACACTAAAGTGCCAGCATGAGTTTGAAGGGCTGGCTTGCCTTCCATGTCGGCCCGCGTGGAAGGAAAGCCGCACTTCAAAGTCATGCCGGCAGTGGGAAGCCTTTGCTGGCCCGATACCAGCTCTGAAGTTGCTTTCCTTTCTACTAAAGCCCCTGCTCAGCAAAGCAAGTCCGGGGAAGTCCTTTGAGCCGGCTAGAAAAGGTCTGCCGCGAACTGGGAAGCTGACGCACCCCCCTCCTCTCTGCCCCCCCTCTGCAACCCCGGATACCCTCTGCCGCCGTGCCTGAAGCATGGGAGCGCTCACCAGCTGGCAGAACGCCGGAGTGGAAGAGGTGGATGTCCCGTCCAATTCCCTCTACAGATATCCCCCAAAATCTGGTAAGACGGAGCAAGCGGGGGGGGGATATGTGAGAGGTTTGCGGGGAGTCCCGCATGGCAGGGTTTTGCGCGCGCTCCGTACTCTGAGTTGAGGGAATGGGAGCAGCGGCTGCAACCCCAGAGTTCGGCTAGGCGAGAACTTTAAGGCGAGCGGTGGGACGGACCCTTGCTGTCAATCTCCCCCCCCTTGTGCCTTTTCGCAGCCGTCCCATCGTTCTCCCACCAGTCGGGCTGCTCCTGTGATGTGGTCCCCCCCCCCCCCCCCCGTGGCTGCGAAGGAGTTTCCCGAGAGTTTTAGAGGGTCAGGAGTACGACCCTCATTGCAACGTCGCCATTTGCAAGCTCTGGCTGCTTGGGAGGATGGTTATTTATTTATTTTTTTCTTCTTGCTTCCGCTTTCTTGCCGGCTTGCAAGGATTGTGGTGGCGGCTTGGATGGAAATAGTGACATTCGTGGCATCGCGCTTGGGGTTAAAAACTGCTTTTCGTTCGCGGCAGCAACTGCTCTTTGAGAATTCTTGCTTGAAAAAACAGGACTCCCTCACGCGGTCCTGAATTGAGGTCCATCTCCCTCCACCCCTAATTAAAAAGCCCCTGGTAAATTCTTGCCTGTCCTGTGCCACTTGGCATGCCTGCCTGTTTAGTTGTTACTGCACTGATTGAATTCTAAAATACCCCATCAATCTTCCGATGTAACATTTAACCATCCCCGCTGCTAATGAGAGTTCGCCCCTTCGCCCGCTGAGTTGGAGTCGGCGATGGGACGCGCGGGGTCGGTCGGTGGCTCTCTCGCTCGCTCCTCCCGCCGCGGCGCCAGCAGCAATGGGATATGCTTGGGGAAGGGACAGCCAGAACCACCTGCCCGGATTTGTGCTCCAGCCGACGCCACCGCTTCTGCTGCTGGTGAGCACGCGAAAGGAGAAAAAAGGAAAGGGTGACGGCTCCAGGACACAGTGACCCGTGGGAGCGCCGGAGGAACCGGGGGATGTTATAGCTGCTTTTCGCTTCTCCGCCTTTTCCTGGGGACCGTGGAGGAATCTTGGTCTGGCATCATTGAGGAGAACTTGCCGCGCGCCTGTTTCGAGGCTCATCACTAGCAAATACCCACCGCTAGAAGATGGGGAGGGTAACCTGGGTCTTCTCGGGCCAGGATCGGACCTTCCTGGCTGCCTTTGCCACTGCTGCCGCCGCCACTGCTTGGCAGATTCTCCTCAATGATGCCAGACCAAGATTCCTCCACAATCCCCAGGAAGAGGTGGAGAAGCAGGGCGGAGAGAGGAAAGGAAGCTGCAGCCGAAGGGGGAGACGTTCGCCCCCGTGTTCAGCAAAGCAAGCCCGCTAGCGGCGCCTGTGCTGTGGTGGGAATTGACTCCAGTGAGGCCCGGTAGCCGCCGGTTGGGGTGGCTGTCAAGGCGCTGAAAGGAAGGAGCTGCAGCCGAAGGGAGAGACGCTCGCCCCCGTGTTCAGCAAAGCAAGCCCGCTGGCGGCGCTGTGCTGTGGTGGGAAGCGAACTGCGGGTCCCCCCCTGCCGCCGCCGCCTTCTTTACCTCTGCCTCTTCCAGAGCCCGGGGTGGCTGTCAGGGCGCTGACGGTGGAGCGGACGCGGCCAGTTTGTTACTGCTTCCAGGATCGAGACGGACGAGGGAAGCGGCGGTGGCTGGCCCCAACAACAACACGGTGCGGTGGGAAGCGAGTCTGCAAGGCTTGGTTGCTTCCCATCCAGAGGTGGCGGCAAGAGCAGCGCGTTGTTGTTGTTGGGGCTAGCTACCTTCTCGTCCATGGCTGGACCTTCCGTTCTTCCTCCGCACCTCGTTACAGTCGCTGCTGACGTCCGCCGCCACCGCTTCCCTCGTCCGTCTTGATTGCTGGAAGCAGTAACAAACGGCGCGTCTGCTCCGCTGTCAGCGCCCTGACAGCCACCCCGGGCTCTGGAAGAGGCAGAGGTAAAGAAGGCGGCGGCGGCAGGGGGGGACCCGCAGTTCGCTTCCCACCACAGCACAGGCGCCGCCAGCGGGCTTGCTTTGCTGAACACGGGGGGGAGCGTCTCTCCCTTCGGCTGCAGCTCCTTCCTTTCAGCGCCTTGACAGCCACCCCAACCGGCGGCTACCGGGCCTCACTGGAGTCAATTGCAAAACCGCGTTCAGCGCTTTGAGGACCTGAGGCATCTTGGGAAATGCAGTTCCCTATCGGAAAGAATGGAGTAGCTGCGAATTTGTAACAACAGAAGATAATAACTTGGTGCTTCGCAGGTTACGAAATTTGCACACTGTTTTTTAAAAGTTAGATAAAGAAATTATGCTGTGAAAGCGACTAGAAAGCCTCCCCTTCCCTTCCTGTGTGCGAGAAAGGGAAGGAGAGGAAGGAAGGAGGGAGGGGGGAAGGAAAAAAGAAGAAGGGAGGGGGGAGAAGATGGAAGGAGAAAAGATGGATGGAAGGAGAAAGAATGGGAGGAGAAGGAGGAAGATGGAAGAAAAAAAGAAGAAAAAGAAGAAGGGAGGGAGAAAAGAGGGAAGGAGGTAGGAAGAAAAGGGGAAGAGAGGGAAAGAGCAGAAAGACAAAGAGGATGAAGTTGATAGGCAAGAGGAAAGAGGAAGGAAGGAAAAAAGAAAAAGGGAGGGAGAGAGGAAAGAAGAAAAGATGGAACTAGAAAGGAAAGAAGGGAGGGAGGAAAGGGGAAGACAGGGAAAGAGCAGAAAGACAGAGAAGGTGAAGGTAGATAGGCAGAAGGAAGGAAGAAGGAAGAAATAGGAAAGGAGGGAAGGAGGAAGAAACAGAAGCGAAGAGGAAGAGAGAAATGGAAAGAGCAGAAAGACAGAGAAGGTAGATAGGCAAAAGAAATGAAGCTGAAAGAATGGAAGGAGGAAGGAAGAGAAAAGGAGGAAGGGAGTGAGTGAGGAAAGAAGAGAGGATGGAAGGAGGGAGGAAGGAAGGAAGAGAGGGAAAGAGCAGAAGACGGATAAGGTGAAGGTAGATAAGCAAGAGGAATGAAGGAAGAAGTGAGGAGTCTCGAGGAGGGGGAAAACATTTAGTGACCAAAGTTACAATGGCATTGAAAAAAGTGACTGATGACCATTTTTCACACTTAGCGACCGTTGCGACCATTTTTCACACTTAGCGACCGTGGTCACGTGATCCTCATGGTCACGTGATCAAAATTTTGTTTGGCAACAGATTCGTATTTATGCTGGTTTCAGTGTCCTGGGGTGACCTTTTGACAAAAAAAATTTTTTTTAATCAAGCCCCCCCCCCCCCGGTCAAAGGCGTCCCTCTTTTCCAATCTGAAAATCTGGTCACCTTAGGCTTTCAGTAATGACTATGCACTCACTGAAATGATGACCACAGTCTCTGTCAACCCCAGTGTAAGGAAAGGAGTTGTCTGATGAAGTTGGAATGTGCAAATGTTTGTGGACATGTGTTTTAACGTATATTGGGGCAGAGAGATAAAAGAACAAGAGTCTAGGCTTCAATTAAGTAGAATTGTTGCCAAACCATCTCTGCATCTGGACCATCCACAACTTTGTTGTGATTTAGAGTCTGCCATATAAAGCACTCAATAGCGTAATATATTTGTTTATTATAATTGCTAAAACAAAACTGTAGAACCAAAACTATGTAATTTCCTCTAGATGAAGTCATTGTTTTCACCAGGGAGAATCCAACAAAGGGGAAGGAACAATTTTTCATTTCTGCTCAGATATCCTCTAATTTTCTGGACTGATCTATATCTTTATTTTTGACTTTACTGGAGTTTTCAACAGCAACATGATTTGTGTTTGCTTTTTAATGGTCTCCAAATGCTTTTGGGGTGGGGGGGGAAGCTTGGCCTGTCCACTCCTGCTACTGCTGCTCCATTCAAAGTTGGACAAAAGGAAATGGAATGGACAATATGTTCATCAGTTTGACCTTCTTCCTCTCTGGTTTGTTTGCCTTGGAATGATGGAAAGGTTGCTGCTGAAACTCATGTTATTTTTATTCATTTTTACTCTAAGCCGGGATAGGCAACTATGGCTCCTCTACGAGTTGTGGACTTCAACTCCCAGAAGCATGGCTGGCTCAGGAATTCTGGGAATTGAAGTCCACAGGTCATAAAGAGGCATAGTTGCCCTCCCCTGCTCTAAGCAGCCTTAGGGAATCTCCATGGCCTCAACATTATAAGATTTTTGTGTAAAACATAAGGGAATATGTGGACTTTTTATAGTTGTGCCATAGACAGAATTTCAACCACTGCAATGCCAAATATATATTAAGGGAAGCTGGATTGGAAGAAGATGAGTGCGGTTCTAAAATTGGAAAAAGACACATCAAACCTTCACTATGCTGACGATGCTCCCCTGGTAGCTGAAAATGCCAAAGAATCTGGAAGCCATAGTACTAAAAGTCAAAAAGTACAGTGGAAAACATAGAACTAAAATTAAAATATAAAGAAAGCAAACTAAAGACAACAGTTAGAACTACCAGCCTTAGAGAAATGAAAAGAGACCAAAGTGGTCTATATCTTGAAGGATCGAGCACCAAGAAACAAACAAAAAGAAATGCCACAGATTACCACTTAGAAGTGGTAGCCTGAAATATTGTTTGGAAAAAAAATATTCAAATGCTATGATCATGCAAGCCATAATATTCCCTGTGTCACCCTATGGAACTGAGAGAAGCAGGATAGGAAAAAAAAATATTGTTGCCTTTGAACTTTGGTGTTGGACAAGATGCCTGAGAATATTATGGGTAGCCAAAACAATAAACCGATGAGCCAACGAACAAGCCAACCCAGAATTCTCATATGAGGTGCGAATGTCCAGGCTCAAACTCTTTCACTTCAGACACATTATGTGGAGACACAGGTCTCTGGAAGAGGCTCCAAGTCTGGGAAAGGAAAGAAGAGGGTGAACAAGGTGGATGAACTCAGATATCCTGGCAATGAGTGCACCATTGGAAAACTTGAAAGAGCAGGTTAGAGCAGGGATGTCAAACTCGCGTTATCATGCCATTGTCACATCACGTGACATATCATGACTTCCCCCACCTTTGCTAAACTGGGTGTGCGTGTGGCCAGCGCCTGATGCATTTGACCCCCCAGACACAAGTTTGACACCCCTGTGTTAGAGCATCATGGGGAAAACCTATATGCAGTATGTGGTCATTATGAGTTGAAAAAAGTTACTCGTACCTATTAAAGGTGTCAGACCCTTTAGTGGCTTTACACTTAGACACTTTTTGCAAGTGGTATATATTTCTACTTCTAAATGGCCAAGCTTTTCTCATGGAAGTATAATCAGCTCTCTTTACATTCAACTCCCAAAACTCTTTAACTAGAAAACAACATTTTAGACAGAGAATTGTGCAGAGTCTGTTTATTCAATGAACAAATTGCACAGGACACCAAAAGCTTGCACAGGATAGTAAGCAGGAGAGACAATAACTACATCTATACCTAATGATCCACACATTAGCTACATTCACATATAATAACTAAGTGGCCTGGTTCTCCTATCATAGTAAATCACGTTATAGCTTAATAATGCACTAATTAAATATGTACATTGAAATGCATATTCTAGCACTTTAAAATGTGGATTTAACCTGTAAGCAGTAGTGAAATTCGATTTTTTTTTTTACTACCGGTTCTGTGGGCGTGGCAGGGCTTAGTGGGCATGGCAGGGGAAGGATACTACAAAATTCCCATTCCCTCCCCACTCTGGGGCCAGCCAGAGGAGGTATTGCTGTTTCTCCGAACTACTCAAAATCTCCACTACCGGTTCTTCAGAATCTGTCAGAATTTGTTGAATTTGACCCTGCCTGTAAGGCAACGATGTGGACGAATCATAGTCTGCATCCTCAGGAGTAAATGAGTGAAGAGCACTAGTCATACATTATTTCCTGAATGTTTTTGGGTGCAAACCAAGTTCTGCATATTGAGTCTCCCTTCTGCCTCCCTGCAAGAGGCTTATAATTCCAAAGGTAGGTTATTATTTTTTTCAAGTAGTACTGTTTGTACTTGGCAGCTCCTTTGCCTAAAACAAAACCATTTGATGACTTTACATGCTGAGGAGTGATCTTACAAAAAGAATAGGACGAAACCTGTTGATGGCAATCTGTTGGAAAGGAGAACCCAGGGCTAATTCATTTTCCATCACATTTTCCATTACTTCAGGCAATATCTCTTTGGAAGTCATCAGCCCGTGCTCTGATTTCTTAGGCTAATGTAAATGACAGACCCACAGCTCTGTTCCTCCCACTGGCCAGTTGTGCCAGAAGCTCCATGTATCTTCAAAGACAGGCAGTCTTAGAGAGAGAGAAGCCAGTTCTATCTTTTAATGTATCCTCCAGAGCTGAGCCAGTTTCCGTAGATGGTGAAAAGTTTGCAGAGAACTGGATAAAAACTCCTTGGACTATCTCCCATCTGTTCTCCCCTCCCCTTTGCATGGCTCCATTTCTCAGCAAACAGCATCTCTAGTTGATGCTTTTATCATCAGTCTTCATTAAGCTGCTGTTAGTTACACATATTGCTCAGTTTTCCCCCTCTCCTCATGTGTCATCAAGATATATATCTGCCTGACCTGCCAGAAGGGTGCAACACTTACCCAGCATTCCTCTTTTTTTATGGGCAAGATTCTGGTTTAATCTAATGTGAGAATTGCCAGAGGGATATCCAGTTCATATCGTTTTTACCTCTGAAATCTGGGTCCCAGCCACTCATCTGATTGCTATCCTGGCAAACATCTTAACTGGAAGTAAAACTGTTTTGGATCTCACAGAATATCAGAGTCCAGGTCCATAAAAGGAAAACAGGAAACTGCTTTGAAGAATCATTTAACTCTTACAGCTTGGTGCTCTCCAGGCATATGAGATTGCTGGGTCCAAGAATAATTTATTTAGCGTATGGCGTATCATACTAGGAACTAGGAACATAAATTAACAGTTCAGACAGATTAGTAGAATTCCATACAATATAAATGTTTAAAAGATCTATGTTCAAATGTCAGTGTCTAACCATTGAAGCACAGCATTGTTTATATTTTTTTAAAAATCAGATACTGGACTGGTATATAGCAATAGCAATAGTACCTAGACTATATACCACTTCATAGTACTTTACAGCCCTCTCTAAGCAGTTTACAGAGTCAGCATATTGTCCCCAACAATCTGGGTCCTCATTTTACCCACCCAGAAGGTGGGTACCCAGAAGGATGGAAGGCTGAGTCAACCTTAAGCTGGTGAGATTTGAACTGACGAACTGCAGTCAGCAGTCAGCAGTCAGCTGAAGTAGCCTGCAGTACTGCAGTGCCAGTGTCCTCCACTTACAGCCAATCGCAATGATCTACAGTTTGACTTGGAGCCTGCACTACAGTCACACTAAGAGGAAGATACTACGTATGCTCTATTTATACAGAGACTCCTGGGAAACATCGTGTGAGGTGTGAATCTTATTCAGGATTGTCCATTGCTGATGTGGTAGTCCAAAGCCTGGCACCTTTTTTGTGGGGTCATTTATATGTTTTTCTATAGCCAGGACCTTCATCCACCAGAATCCTGCTAATTATGGATTCTGGAAGATCTAGTTCAGTATTTTGAAAAGTATGAGTTGAGAAATACTGGACTGTAAATCTTGCTGAAGATTTCAAGAGGTTGATCCAATCTGAGGAAATTATTTTGAAACCCTATCCAAGAAGCCAGGCCCTTTTCTCATATGTCTATATTTGGCATTATTTAGAAAATCTGGCCTTTTGCAAGAATTATGTAACTGGTCCAGGATTTTGTTTTTGAAGGGCTAAATGGAAAGTCTGGGTGGTGTGGGAGGGAGAGGATGGCTTCCAAGTGCAGAAAGCTTTCAGACACTCTGGATAGGGGTAGTGTGACTACAGATGCTCTGATCTGAGAGTAAGGTCCTGTTTTCTTGGCTTGTGGGGAGTTTTGAATTCCTTAAATGAATATCTTTGGCCTTGGAGCTTTCAATAAACCCAAAACATTTAAGCGTGAGTAGACACAGATGATTCAATCTGGCTCTACCTCAGACACACACTTTAATAAATCTGATGTAGAAGTCAAATCAGGAAAAAAGGAGGAATGTAGCTCTTAATTAGAATGAAAAGAAGAGTTTTCTTATCCAGTTCATGATTTCAAGGCAAATGTCATTAGGCCATTCCGTAGTATCCATATATCCTGCATGGTTTTAAGACAGGAGGCATCCCTTGAGGACTGAGTCTACATACAGCCTTAGAAACCATAGTTGTGGCTCCTGCAGGCCTCTAAAGGCTTTAACATAGTTGCAGAGGTGTGTTCCTACTGGTTCGGCTGAACTGGCAGTGATTTGGCGGCCTGGGTTGCTGGAACCAGCAGTGACCCAGGCTTGCCACGGTCTTGAACTGGTTCTCCTACGGACCCGCCATTTTGATTTTTGATTCTGCGCATGCAGAATTTTTGCACGCACCGAACTGGCAGTAATGCGGGGAGCAACCCACCCCTGCATAGTTATAATATTGAATGTGGCAAAAAGGGGAGAACAATGAAATAAGCAACAGGACAATAATTATATAACATATGTTGATTTAATTCTATACCAGTGTCCATGAAATCAAGCACTTTGAATGGCATTCCTTCAGGTGGAAGAAACTATATGCCCCTGAAATCAGGCCTTGCAAACGGAACTATCTCAGTCATGACCCTGATGACACATCACCTTGTCACCTTGGTGCAGTCTTAGTTTGCCATGGATGTATTAGGTGGTTGGTTGACCAATGAGGGAACAGGAAAAACCGGAACTCCAACTCCTGGGGCACAGGAGCATGGCATCTGTATGTAGAGCGGAAACTATGACTTGTATGACCTCATGACCCCATACAAATGATACAACTTATGCTTTTGCATCATAAGTCATGATACTTGCATTTAATGCATCATTAATATAATAACATCACCTACATTGTCATTTGATGGCATTATGACTTATAGACACCTATTGTTCCCTCCAGGATCACTTCGTTTTTTGTGTATGGAAAAACCCTGTAAGTTATTGTTATTGCATGAAGAAGCAATTGCTGCCATCTCAGCTTTTGAAATCTGATTTGCTCTTACCTAGCTTGCCCTGGGCTAGCAAAATGTATGTGTTCCTCGTTAAGAGAGTAGGAAGAGCAAAAGACAAATGGAACATGATGAATATTATATTGTATATTAGCAAAATTGGAGATTTATTTAGATTGGTATACTAGATAAAACAAGTTAAAGCCAAGTTGTGAAACATTTCCTGCTGATTAGAGAACATGAAAATATTGCAAGACAAAATCCTCTTGCTTTTTCTCAAGACATGCATAGAGAGTTTTATTGGTTGGAAACATGAGGAAGAGGCCTTCATCCTGCAGCGGATAGACAATGGTGATGCTGCTGTTGTTGATATGCTTATAGCATATTCAGGTTGGGTTATGGCTTGTCCTTACAAAATAAGAGAACCTGTGGCGGAACTACTATACTTTCTCTGCCAAACTCCAGGGCAGTGAAGCAGTATAAAATTGTCTGCATTTTTGCTGCCCACTGGTTTTAAGTAGTCCATATAGCCAGCTCTAAACGTGGGTTAAGAAAACACAGAAGTCTCCCAGTATGCACTTTCTACCACAACTGCACTTCATGAAAACTAGATGGATCCTCTTCAGCCTCTATTTGGATCCCTTAGGTGAGCATCACTGATGAGCTCTGGTGGTACAGTGATTAGAATATATGATTGCAGGCTAATTGTGCATTTCCACCACTATGAGTTCGATCCTGAGCAGCTCAAGGTTGACTCAGACTTAAATGAGGACCTGGATTGTTGGGGGCAATATGTTGACTCTGTAAACTGTTTGGAGAGGGCTATAAAGCACTATAAAGAAGTAGTTAAGTGTAAGTGCTATTGCCTACTGTTCTTCAGTTGCAACTTCAAAAGCTAAGTGATCACTTCACCAGATTAATGCAACGTCATTTAAGATATTTTATGAGCTATAGTTCCTTTTTTTCAATGGGTAGCGCTGTCCTTAAACCAGCTTATGTGGACTGGCTAATGTGTCTGCCTAGGTCAAATCATACATTATCATAACTCAGTGGTACTTTGGAAAAACACCTCTGGAAGAACAAGAGCTTTTGAAATCTTGAGCTCTGCAAGAAACAGAGGGGGAGACTCTCCATTGCTGGCAGAAAAAATAATGTCTTTCTGCTGCCAGTCATTAACAGCCTCTTGAACACAACAGTAATTTGTTGATTAAATCTTAGGAGCTTGCAGAGAACATGAATGGAACGAAGCTTATAGCTTCCAGTTTTGAAACAACAGAGGAACGCTGAACATAGTACTAAATGGCTAACAATGGCCACTCCAGTTTCTCTTTTGCTTCCTAATTAGCAACCCATGCCTGGCCCAGTTATATCATCTGAATCTCTTCTAGCTTCCACCTGAGCCATCTTGAGTGCATACTGGGAAAGATGCCAGCTAAATCAGCACCCGCAAATCCACATGATCATCAGAGCCCAACCAAGTGAGCTGAATATTCCCCTTGGCAATTTTTCCAATGCCACTGCCTCCAGCCTTGATTAAATCCTTTGCCCTTTTTTTCTGGCTGAATGCCAGGTGAAGAGAAAGGATGGGAGCAGCAATTATGCTTGAACTTCTATGAACTTTTTAAAAAATTATTTTCACCCAGCCTCTCTTGCTGGAGTGTAAGAAGGTCATTTGTTGATTGCCAAAAGTTTTTTTAACCCTGAAATTACATGAAACAAAAGAGCCGTGTAACTATTGCAGGGGTAGAAAGGTAAAGGTTCCCCTCAGACATATGTGCTAGTCTCTAGGCGGTGGGACTGATCTCCATTTCAAAGCTGGAGAGCCAGCACTGTCCGAAGACGTCTCCATGTAGCTGGCATGACTAAACTCCAAAGGTGCACAGAACACTCTTACCTTCACACCAAAGGTGGTTCCTATTTTTCTACTTGCATTTTTACATGCTTTCAAACTGCTAGGTTGGCAGAAGCTGGGACAAGTAATGGGAGCTCACTCCATTACTCGGGGCTAGGGATTCAAACCGCCAAACTGCCGACCTTTCTGATCGACAAGCTCAGTGTCTTAGCCACTGAGCCACCACATCCCATCTAGTACCCCATTGCAGGGGTACTAGATGCCAAGTAGGAAGGGCAAGCACCTTCCAGAGAAGGCTGTCTCTTTCTCTCCAGACTCAAACTGACTTTCTTGCCAGCGAAAAGTGCCAAATCGCAGTCAGTGCTATATAACATTAAAAGGAAAGAACAGCTCAGAATCCGAAGCCAAAACCAAACCACCAAGGACAAAGTGCAAATTAGACACAAAAGCTGGATCATATCTGGATCAAAAGCTGAACAGTAATTGTTGCTCCCTTGTTAATTTGAAAGCTAGAGTTGCTTCACACAATCAAAGAAAATTGGTTGCATTGTTATAAAGAGTGCCTGAGTGGCCCTTTGTCCAAGGTTTGAAGTTGGCAAGAAATTGTCACTCTTCCCAGCAGCAGGAGTTGTGATGTTTTGACAAAATTGCTCACAAGCAGCTGTGCTAACTACAGACTTCCATCATCAATATTTGGCATTGTTGTATGCCACCCTTAAAGAACAGACATTGTTCCACATTTCTGGAAATATTTATTTTGTAGACCATGGAATGCTTGTCTAAGCATCATTGTTATATTCAGGTGCTCTGCTAATTTTAATGTTCCCATATCTTGGATTCTGCTGTAAAGTTTAGGAAATAATTTCCCTCCCATTAGCAAAATGAATTTAACATGGCGCGGCAGTTCTCTGCTAAGTTGCTTGCCAAAGTTAAATGAGATTCTAAGGTGACATGATCACTGCTTCTCCCCAGATGTTTACCATATGCTCAGTCACATTTCCTTACTTGACATGTCAGCAACAAAGGCGCACGTGCCATAGGATTAAATGTGTGCGTATTTATATAGAGGGCTTTTCAGATATCACAACTTAATGGAGAATTCCTTGCTCATATTTTCCTGATTGCAACAATAAAGTTTGCCACATGTTCCTCTGTAAACGTTTATAGCTGTTCAGCAACTGGTATGAGTAATGTACATAGAACTCAATAGATTGTTCTGACCAAAAGGACTTGGTTTGTAGAACAGCAGAGCCAAACCAAGGAGGAGGGACCATGAGAAGTTGTGAGGTGGCACTCAAGGGCTCAAAGCCAAAGAAGAAAAGAGGAAAGTGCTTTAGCTTATTCAGACTCTTGCTGCATCTAATATGGTTATCACTGTGAGTGGCAGCCACATTCCAGCTTTCATGCAGGATTCCGTGTTTCCCCGAAAATACGACCTGTCCTGAAACTAAAGCCTTGCCACATTTTTCACATGGGCAAAAATATAAGTCCTCCCCTGAAAATAAACCCCTGGACAACACCCCCCCCCCTCCAGCCAGGCAGAGCACCACTCACTGATATAACAGTATCCTGAAGGCGCCAAGCCACAGGAGCCGGGGGGGGGAGAGAAAGGTGTTCACATTGCTTGACTCCTTCGGGATACCTCTAGGTTGGGGAGTGGCATTCTGCCTTGCCGGAGGGGGGAGTTGCCAGGCGGCTGCTCCCTTGAGAACTGGCTCCCAAAGAGCCTGACACAGCCTCAGGGGCGAAGCAGCCATGAGATGACCACGCTCACGAGTAACCGAGTCTTCCATCAGTGGCTGGTCTAGGAGTGCGCTCTATGGTTGTGGGCTGGCTGCTGGAACTCTCTGTAAGAGAGTCTTCCAAACAGAGAGTCTTCCACAACCATAGAGCCCACTCATAGAGTGGCCGCTGATGGAAGTTTCGGCAGCTGAGTTTTGGAGTTTGGAACCGGAGAAGACCTTATTCTCGGAGTGCGGCAGCAGCTGCTGCTGCAGGAGAGCTGTGCCCGGACATGTTGAGGCTAGGAGGAATGCCTGCTGGGGGCAGAACAGGTGCTTGCGCAACCCCCTTCTCCAGCCGGGCAGAGCTCCATGCACTGACCTAGGGGGTATCCCGAATGTGCCAAGACACGAGAGCTGGGGAATGGACAGAGCACCATGTGGCTTAGTGCTTTAGGGATACCCTCTAGGTCAGTGAATGGCTCTCTGCCCAGCTGGAGAAGGGGTTTGCCAGGCGGTTGCTCCTGAGCTTGGTCATCTCATGGCTGCTTTGCCCCAAGGCTGTGCCTGGCTCTTCGGGAGCCAGTTCACAAGGGAGCAGCTGACCAGCAACCCCAAAACAATAAGCCCTCCCCTATAATAAGCCCAAGGCCATATTTTGTAAGTAAAAAGAAAATAAGACCCTGTCGTATTTTCGGGGAAACACGGTAGCTAGTTTGTGGTTGGAACTCCAATTTCCCCCAACACCTCTAAGAAAAAAGATTCTATTGTTCTAGCTTGTTCAGATTTCTTTGGCTGACATTTTAAAGCTTATTTTAATAGTGCAAATGATTAGCAGAGTGTACTGTTGCTTTTTCCCCATTTATTTTGTGCATTCTTCTCTTACTCAGCAGCCTACCTGGCTGCTCTAGAACCTTGTAAGGGATCTAGATCAGGGTTGTAAAACTTGTGGCTTATGGGCTGGATGCGTCGTGCACTGGCCACGTCCGCCGGAGGTGGTATTCAGCAAGTTGTGACCAGTTCTGGAGAACCAGTAGCGGAAATTTTGAGTAGTTCGGAGAACCCTTAAATACCACCTCTGACTGGCCCCGCCCCCATCTGTTCTCTACCTTAGAGTCCCAGCTGATTGGGAGGGAATGGGGAATTTGCAGTATCCTTCCCCTGCCATACCCACCAAGCCACACCCACAGAACCGATAATAAAAAAATTTGAATCCCACCACTGATGTCCACCCCCAGTTTAGCAAAGGGGGAAAAATTTGCAACACTTCACAGGACGACAACATGACACCGCAAGTTTGAAACTCCTGCTCTAGATGATGTTGCAAGAAAACCACCCAGCTCAGAGAGCATTGAGGACCCTTCGTCCCTCTGTTCAGCCATGGAGGAGGAGTTCCCTGTGATATCTCCTTTGGAATTTATTTAGGCTTGGGAAATCAGGGAGGCTTCAGGCAACTGGAGAAATGATTGTACAGTAAAAGATATTGCACATATTGCAATTAGAGTAATGCATCTCTGTTAGGGTGCGGTGGGGGAAATCCAAAGCATTTTTTTTGCCATCAAATGGAATGAAAATTGTAAAAAAAAAAAATAGAAAAGAATTTCAGTTAAACGGTCTTCTCAGAGGTGCTATGATTTGAATCTTGGTTCTCGAGTCTAATCCTAAAGGAAATTTATTTATGTATTTATCACATGTATACAGCATAGCCACCCATCTTGCAATAAGTGACTCTGGGTGGCCTACAGCAAGTGAGAGAACTACAAGTTCCCCAGCCAAATTCTATTTGGTCTGAAGAAGAACTGGTGTTTTATGGGGAGTATGAAGAATGCTCAACTTTTCCATGCACTGTCCTGGTGATCTAACCAATCCTCTCCTTGCATCCTGCATTTTATTCAGAAGCAGAGTTAAATAAAATGGCCTGATATTTTTTGATCAAAATATGCTTGGGTTGGCTCCAAGTTCATCGTGCTTGACCTGCCACTTCCTCACTCACGCTCATTTTATTGCCAACAGCTGAAAGTATGTAAATCAGTTACCAGGAATTCAGCTTACATTTAGATTCCCCTTCTTGCTCCTCCTGACTGTCTAATTGCTTCCTTTTCCTTTCCTGTAAAGCCCATTTCTCCATTTTCCTCATTCTTCCTTCTTTCCCTCATCCCATGATGCTTGCTTGCATTCCTCCCCATTCCATGATTTCACTGCCCCCCTTCCTAACACAGATATACTATATATCTTTACAACTTTTAACATAACAGAGGAAGCCCTCCAGCCCTAGTTCCTTTATAGATATGAAATTTTAATTATTTTCCTCTTCTCTTTGCTTTCTTCATGGTTTTTTCTTTTTTCTTTTTAAGTAAATAAGTTTATGTGCCATCACCTCTGGAAAAAAAAAGCTGGTCATGTCTTTCTCAATGTGCAGAACTATGGAATAAGTTTCTCCTTTCAGTTCTTAAGATAATTTTCTCTGCAACTCTATAGGCCCAGCAGCTGCAGAGTCACTTCCAGAAGAGATAATCTCTCCTGCCATGTGTATTGGGAGAGACTTGTTCTGTTTCTTTTCCATTCTACAAACGAGTTTTGTTCTTGTCCTACCTAATAAATGTATTTGTTCATTTTTCATTTACATTTTCATACAAACAAGAAACTATACTTTAGTAATTTGATGCCATAAATTATATCATTTGATGCCATCTCTCAAGAGGCCCAGAATTAAAAAATTAGAATATGATTGATGAGATTCTCAGTTGACCGTTCCCAAGGGAGACAAATTGAATTTTGTTGGAGTTGGAAGATGAATTCTGTAGTTGGGCGCAGTTCTAGCAACTACCAATAATCAGGAAGAGATGAAGAAAAATGTTGTATATGTTAAAAAGATGGCTAGTTCACTGCTAATGCCTGTTTATGTAACATTTTATGTGGACGTTTTAAGTAAATTTTAATCAGAGATCGATCAGTTTTTTTAGATGCCATATATTTTTGGGAGCTTTTATGATGGCCCGGATGTCTTCCCACAAAGCCAAAATCTCATGAAAATGTATATAGTTTCATCTATATGTGTATCTATGCAAGTTCTTCGTGAGATCTCATGAACTCACACATAATAACACTAACATTTTGTAAAATTTCAGTTAGTAATATTTTTTTATAAGATGGAAAGGGGGCAAACTCTAATTCCTGTAAGCACCATGATCCCAACTCTAATGCTTCAATGTTTTTATCTCTTTATCTACTGAAATAAGTTCCTGTAGGGTTCTAATATAACCTTCCCTATTTTGGTAGCCAGCCATATTCTCCAATGATAAATTTAGTCCAACACATCTGCAAACATGAGGCTGGGAAGGATTGATCTAAGGAAATATACATAAGGTTGTGTTTCATACAAGAAGAACATTATAAGTTGGAATAGATTTTTATTCTGTAGCTTTCAGTGAATTTTGGGCACAGACTATGATTGGTCATTCATTGTGTACTGTTCAGTCCACAGACACACAGTCAGAGGAGAAAAGTACTGCCATTGTCTTCATGACTATAACAAGGCCATTGATTCTGGTCTGTTGACAACCCTATGATTTGCTAGCTAATCACACCATTGCTTTGTGTCCTCTGATGTTACTAAATAGCATTATGGACCCAGAAACATCTGTAATGACTTGACTCAGGACTTATTCTATCACGTTTATGTGATTGGATTCATAAATGTCAAAGTTTGGTTAATAACTGAATATTTGTTAGCATCATGGGACTTTGTCTCTCTCTTTTAACCGTGAGATTGAAAACTGCCTAAACTGCTAGGTGAGCTTCAGGATATGGTTGCAGTTAGTGGAGCATCTCAAAGTGCCTTCCGTGTGGTTTCTAAGGTGTAATTTAGCACTCAGTTGCTTAGTATTCAAATGCTACATCACATGGTGAATGATTTTAATCTGTGATGGAAATTGCTCCTGAAGGGCTGTATTTTGTTCAACTAAAGGGCAGAATTTAAGTTATTTCTTCAGTTGCCCTGGAATTTCTTAGGTAGAGTATTCATGCCCTGAAGAGGACTTAGCAAAACTTTGCATTGTTTTAAAATGTAGGAAGGAACACATACACACACACACACACCACACAAGGTCTACAGTGACTTATTAAAAGATAAGAGACTTGGTTTAAATCAATTATGTGCATTTATTCAGACTTTGACAAATTTCTTGGTGCTTATGATGGAGTATGGGAACTTACTTGCTCTATCGGCTCCAGACTCTAAAAGAATCTGGGAAGTTTTCATTAATTTGGGGGGAAAAAAGAAATAGAGATCCCAGGAATTAGCAATGCATGAAGTGATTGTAAGTGTCTACCTGATAATGTTATTGATGAGAGATCACTATGTTAGTGATTATTACTCCATTTATACATAACTGATTTCCTAGAGCTTTTCCCCACATCTCTAGCAATATGCTTTGCTTCTTACCTTGTCACAGAAAAAGTCTTTCACCTGGAAAACTGCTGTTTCCCCCCCAGACACACACATTTCTGTTGCTGAGCCCCAGAAAAGTACCAGGGAGGGGGGGGGAGAATTTATTGCTGCCACTACTAGTGGAGCAAGAAGTAGGGATTTTACACTTGCTATCTCTTCCCACCCATCCAGTCAAAATGTAGCTCTTCTGCCATCACTGCAGCTCTCCTCTCCTCAATGAGCAGGGAAGGCAGAGCAGGCTGCACTTGGTAGGGTAGCACAGCAGAAGAAAGAGGAAAGGCAAGTCAACAGTGGGAAGAGCATCGCAGGATGAAATGGTGGCAGGTGGCATGGGAGCTAGTGATGATTGGAGTAATAGCCTTGTGAAAAAATACTTTGTTGTGGCTGATAGTTCCCTAGACAAGCAATACTTGCTAGGGAAGTTATTCTGGTCTGTCCATTACCCAAGGGAGAAATGACCATGGAGGAGGAAGTCTGTATTGAGCTAGTTATGGAATCCTGTAGATTGCTGGTTTCTCTCAGGTTCATCTTTCACTTGACCCATGTTCACAAAGAGGGGACTTGCTTTGTTTTCCCTAATATTCTCCTACTGTATCACCTTGTTCCAGTTTCTGCCTGCCATAGTCTCATGAACCCAAGATAGAAGCACTATTAGGAGAACATAGCTTCAGTGACTAGAAAGCAGGGTCTCAGGGTTAAGGTAAAGGGGCTTGTGGATGGTATTCTAGTGCAGAGTTTCTCAACTTTGGCCACTTGAAGATGTGTGCATCTCAACTTCCAGAATTCAGGTAAGTCAGCATGGCTTGCCTGAGAAAGGCTGGGAATCAAAGTCCATACTTTTTAAAGAGTCCAAGGTTGAGTATCACTCCTCCCATATCCCAGTTTTACATGATGGGACTCGTGTTTCTTACTGCTTCTCTTCCATACTTGGGCAACCATTCTGTAGGGTTGGATTTGTTTCCCTGGGTTGGTTCATTTCATCTTCCCACTGCCATTGATATTATCTCTAATATCTCTGGTTCTATATCTCAGTGGGCTGGTGAGAGTTGAAGATCTGTTAAAATCAAGGCAAGGATGCTTTGTATCCCTGGGAAAAGAGATGAACAGGCAGGGATTGGAAATAGGATGTGGGGAAGCGAAGACCCACAGAGCCTGAGGAAACTAGAGAACTTTCTGAAGTCAGAACCTTGATAAAAACTATCATACTGACTTTTGATCCCTGCCTTGCTCACCAGGTGAGCTACACCATCTTGTTATATGTAAGCAATCAAAAGTGTGTGCCCAACATCATTTTCCACCACAGACAGACAACTGCCTTGGTGCTATTGGACACAGTGGCAATGCTTATTTAATCTACTTAAATAGGTTCAGTCCTAGAGGAGATCAACCCTGACTGCTCTTTAGAAGGCCAGATCCTGAAGATGAAACTCAAATACTTTGGCCATCTAATGAGAAGAAAGGACTCATTGGAGAAGAGCCTAACGCTGGGTAAGACGGAGGGCAAAAGAAGAAGGGGATGACAGAGAATGAGGTGGATGGATGGAGTCACCGAAGTAGTGAGCTTAAATGGACTCCAGAGGATGGTAGAAGAAAAAGAAAGCCTGGAGGAACATTATCCAAGGGTCGTGATGGCTCAGACATGACTTCAGAACTAACAACAAAATAGATTGTAATCTATACAGTAGTTATATATTGTATAAATGGTGAGTCTGGGATGCTCATGCAGGTTTAAAGCCAAGCATAATATGCTGTAAATGCTCTTAAGGGATGCCAAATTAGCACCAGAACATACTGGTGATACTCCCCACCCTTTGGCCTACCTAGGCTGCTCTGGCTGCCCCAGTTACTTGGCTTTACTCTGACCATTTGGGCACCAAGGACCCACATACCATTATTTTTAATATTCTTAGAATATCAAGAGCCCCAGAAGTGCTCATGCCAGTAAAATAATGCTTGACTTTTTTTAGGACAGAACTTTTCTGTCTATTTATTTATTTAATTAAAAAAGAAGTAGATTTTTTTTTTAAAAAAAAAGAAGTTTGGGAAGTACCAATCAAAGTGCTTATGGATATATTGATGTGCATGGCATTCACATGGAGGTGCAATTCTAACTTGAACACTCCAAAGCAGTTCAGAGAAGGGAAGGGAATTTGGGTCAGCACAAACAGAAGATGCACCTATTTATCAAAGGAGGCAAGCAGTGAGAACATAAACCACTATTTATAGAAAGAAAGGGTTTTTTTTTCCCTCTCCAGCTCCCTCACCTCCAGAGAATGAACATATTTCCAAGTCTCTAATATTGAGAATGAAAAATCACATTGCAGGACCTTGACTAATTTCTTTTCCCAATAAACCATGTAATGAGGGCTGGATTTCGTGTGCATTTCTTTCTGATGCCTACCATATTGACACCATCCTGGTGGGAATTAAAAACAACGACAACAGGATGGTGTGAATATGGTAGACAGAGGAACTTTAAAATCAGAGTCAAATTTCCCTGGTGTGTTCAAGCAGAGGCTGGACAACTGTCTCAAAGAATGCTTCAATTTGGACTTTTATGAAGAGGTGAGGGTTGAACTTGATATCCTAAATAGTTTTTTTTTCATTCTATGGTCCCCATGAAAATGCCAAGACTTTGCATATGCTCGTTCTCTCTCTCTCTCTCTCTCTCTCTCTCTCTCTCTCTCTCTCTCACACACACACACACACACACACACACACACACAGAGAGAGAGAGAGAGAGAGAGAGAGAGAGAGAGAGAGAGAGAGAGAGAGAGAGAACTTGAAGAAAGCATTTTGAAATAAGAGTTGGCTAAATCTTACACACATGTGGAAAACGCAGTAAAGGAGAAAACCAGTGTGCTACATTTTGCTGAAGGTATTAGGAAATGAGCAATTAAAGCGAAGTGTTTATGTCAGCTTTTATCACTGCAAGCTACCGTAATTCTTTGCCCACCATTTTTGGAGATTGTCTTTCTGTTATTGTGATGTCTATTTAATCATAGGCATTGCTCTTCTCATGTGCTAGCAGTCTGTTTTAGATTAGCACAAGATACAGGTTTATTTCCATTTCTATTGATCTTTACTTAAACCTAATATAAGAGCCTTAGTCTCTCAAAAATTCCAGAAATTAGAAATGCACCTGTCTCAAACATAGGAATCCAATCAAGGGAAAGAAATGTTGAACTACAACTTCCAGCAGATCCAGCCAGCATGATATTTAGCAACATCGGGAAAGCCATAGGTTTTCCATTCCTATGTAACATCTTTCCATTCCTATATAACATCCTTCTCAGGAAATATCAGCAGGAATCCATCTGAGGAGTCCAAACAATGAAAGAATCTGCTTTATTTCCACTTGCATAAAACCTAAACAAATATAATTGTGTTGACTTTGTTTTGGTGCAATGCACAGAAGATATTCTGGGAACAACTCCATGGTAGTTAAAAATCCAGCCTATTTGCTAGACTTAAATGGCAAAAAAGGAGAAATAATTGGATTCCTCAACCTTGGTGGAATGCTTTTTAAAGATGGGGAAATGATTGGAGAAATTTTGAACCATAGAAACACTAGGTGAAAAGTAGAAGGTAATTGTTATCTGTTATGTGAAATGACTGTTGAAAGAAATGAAAGTGGTTGTGCAAAAAAGTATGCTTCCAGATGCATTGTTATATGGGAATGAGAATTGGATATATGAAGAGAAACATAAAAGTAAATTGAATGCAACATGCAGGAGGTACCTCGTAGTCTAGAATTCTACCATATCATTTTATAATGGGCTGGTGGGTTGATTGGTTGGGTATGTATGTATGTATGTATGTCCGTATGTGCATATGTTCCTCTTATAGAAAAGGGATCACTTCCATGTGACTCTTCAGGGAACCTTTTAGATGGTTTTGTGGTGCTTATCTACATATTGGCAAGTGGGGAGGGAGAATGTAGAGAGCAGGGTTTGCCTAAAGCCTCAGTGAGATTTCTCTCATGGCCAGGAGATTCAACCAGCTGTATGAACCCCAAAGGCTTTTCACTGGATGGATTTTTGCTGTAGTTATAGGTATTCAGGTTTACATGATACCATGTTTCTACCATGATATTCCTCTGTTCAGTGAAGAATCATCAGGAACAATGTTAGGTTTTGATAATGATGCAGTTTAACTTTACAAAATAATAGCGTGTGTGTCCAATAACACTGCAAATTAAGGTTCTTACATATTTAAATCTTGACAATTACTCATTAGGAAATCCAGCTTAATTGCTGCATCTTGGGAAGTGCAAAAATCTTTAGACTTATAAACTGTGTGCTTGCCAAAATCATAACCTCCATCACTCATTCTTTTCTTTAGAAAATGAGCCAAAATTGGACTATGAAAAAAAGTCACCAAAGAAGCAGCTACAAGTACTGGAATTGCCATCACAGACATTTGCTTTGTTTGTGTTGAATGACATAATCGTGAAGTTGAATCATGTTGGCTCTGAGATTAATTATTGTTTCCAGGAAGAAAACTCAATTAAATAGCTGCTGTGGTCTTTTTTTTCTTTTCCACAAAGAAAATGAGACAGTGTTGCAGAGATGTTATCTAAGATATTATATACCTGTCCAAATCTGGCGTTGGGAATTTTGTGACTGCTAATTTGCTTGAATGCTAATTCCCAGGAGCTCTGCCTAGTCAATGGTGCAGGAGGTTGGAAGTTATGGTCCACCAACATCATTGCTTGTCTCATGAGATATTTCTCTATTGTCTGCGAATACTCTATTAAATACAAACTGTTGAGAACAAGGTGATAAATAACAATCTCCCTCATATGCTCTCTTCCAAAATATATTTTCAGAATATCATCTGGAGAGCAAAGCTTTTTCTCTAAAAGTACCTTTTCTTCCTCCATCTCTCGCTTTTTAAAATCTGGGTTCTAAAAGATTCAGGATTTCTTTTTCACCCTTTATGATGTCTTGCAAACAAAAATGTCATTCTCACAAATGAACATATAGAGAAACTATAAGTAATTTCCTTTTAATCTTGCCAGTTCAATTGTGAAATTTCCAGGATGTTGTACTGTACATTTTTATTTTATTTTTTATTTTTTGTTACTATGGAAGATAGATCTCGCAAAACAAGAGAAGACAGAAGGTTTGACCAAAATTACATATTTATGAGTTCCACATGGCTGTCTCCCTTTTATAGAGATCAGATATGTTATTACATCATCCTACTCATGTGGCTTAGTAGAGCACATGGTTTCCAAGAAGCTCCTAAATCCAATGACAGCATCTTCAGGTAGCATTTGAAAGGCTTGGAAGATGATTTTTGGAAATCATCTAGTCCAACTTCTTAAAATCCATTCTTATAGCATCCTTGACAGATGGAAATCTGTTTGTTTAAATGCCCCCAACAAGAGAAAGTCTAGGAGTAGCAGCATCTTTGGGTAGTAAACACTTCAGGTTAACTGTGACACCTTGGCCCAAGCAAGATCTTGCATGCTTTTTCCGCTTTCAGTCCTGGAGAACTAAGAACAGCACTAATCGATATAAAGGAAATGGTGTTTCACACAGTCTGGCCTCCTTTTAAGGAGAAAGCAGGTGGAAAGGATGCATGTCTCATCATCTTCTGGAGACATCCAGAAAATGCATGTCTCAGTAATTGGAAGTTCTTAGTGCTTGGTAGCTGGAGATCTGGGAAAGGTCTGGAAGCAGGAAGTTCAGGTTCTTGCTACCAGACTGAAGCCATGAACAATAACCCTTTATGTAGAAAAAAAGGATGATGAACAAACACAGTAGAGTAGTGAAGGGAAATTGAGTGGAAACGTGTGTCCCACTCAGAGCAAAGAAAAGAAAATATATGGGGGCAGGGCCAGCCAGAGATGGTATTTACTGATTCTCCGAACTATTCAAAATTTCTGCTACCGGTTCTCCAGAACTGGTCAGATCCTGCTGAATATCACCTCTGGTTAGTACAGTGAGGCTTTACATTAATGTGTTCTCCTCTAGATCAGCATTCTCCAAACTTGGCAACTTGACAACTTGTGGACTTCAACTCCCAGAATTCCTCAGCTAGCCATGCCTGCATTCAACATGCTGGCTGGGGAATTCTGGGAGTTGAAGTCCATAAGTAGTCAGGTAGCCAGGTTTGGAGACTCTTCCTTTAGATCAAGGTGAACAACCTGTGGCCCAACTGCCATATGCAGCCCAGCCCTGTCTTTCTCACTTCCTTTGCCAAAGTGTTGAATTTTATCTGCAGAGTCACCAAAATCAGACATTGTCTTTGCATAAAAAGGCATCCTGTTATCCTGTAAAGTCATGCTAAGAAGCTTAGCATAACTTTAGAAATGAGCTCAAGCAAAAATAAAAAGGAGGGGTTAGGAAGGGGTAGAATCTGTGTATGACACGCTGCACCCCCTTTGCACTATTGTTTCATCCTATTTGTGATTTGGCTTTTTTTTAAAATGTCATGTCAGACCCCCTCCAGAGATTCCTCATTCCTGACCCATGACTATCATGCTCTTCCACAGTATGTGGCTCTGGACCAGTTCTGCATGGCAGCATTGCAGTGCTGTATAGATTACACATTGCGGATAAATCAGCAGGGAACAAAACACTGCACTCTTGAAATAAACAGGGCTGCTTACCCCCTCCCACACACCCCTCATAGGCACTTAAAGGTGTGGGCCTTTTAAAATTATTATTATTTTGAAGCAAAAAGTATTGCAAGGATTTTAACCTGGTGTATGTTTTCAGCGTGGTCTTCCATCAATTTTCTATTAATAATTCTGCCTGTTCATCCATCCTTACCTGGTTCTCTTTCTCCTTGAAGGCGCAGAGCAGCAGGGAGTTGGATTGATGTCTAAAAAGTAGCACAATACAAACTAGGATTTCCTTTGTTTTTACAAAATGATAAGCAGGTTTTTTTTAAAAAAAAGAATAGAGGAGGAGAAGGAGCACCAATAACAAATTGGCAGTTGCTCTTCAGATTGCAATTGAAATGCAGACATGTTTATTAATTTCACTGGCCTTTAAAATTTAAGGGAAATGAGTAATCAAAACATTTGAGTAATCAAATATTATGAGGGGTGGGACAGTGGCAATGCACTGGTCCAAGGGATCAGTATTACAGGTAGTCTTTGACTTACGACCACAGTTGGAACCAGAGCTTTCAGTTGCTAAGCTGTACAGTTATTAAATGAATCACACCAGATTTTGCCGTGACCTGTCAAAAGCGCGGAGGACAAAATCGCACTCGACGAAAGCGCGCATGTGACATCATCACAGCGCGACGAAAAAAATTAAAAATTGAAATAAAATTAAAATTAAAGCAAGCCGATTCACATAAAGGTAAGGGTTAGGGTTAGGGTTAGGGTTAGGTTAAGGGTTAGGGTTAGGTTTAGAATGTTAGCGTTAGTTTAGCGTTAGGTTAAGGGTTAGCGTTAGGCTTAGCGTTACGTTAACGGTTAGGTTTAGGGTTAGATTTAGGGTTAGGTTAAGGGTTAGGTTTAGGGTTAGGTTTAGGGTTAGGTTTCGGGGGGTTAGGGTAAGGTTTTGGCTTTATTTTTACATTTTTCGATCACAGCGCGATGTTTTCGTCGCGCGGTGATGACGTCAAATGCGCGCTTTCGTCGAGCGCGATTTTCTCCTCCGCGATTTTGTGGTGGAACCGATTTTGCAATCTTTTTTGCTATGGTTTATTAAAAGAATAATGCAGTGGTTAAATGAACCCATCTTTCCCCATTGACTTTGCTTGTCAGAAGCTGGCTGGGAAGGTCACAAATAGCAATGATGTGATTACAATGTAAATCACATAAATGTAATGCCAGGCACCCACATTTTGACCTGGGACCACAGGATGTTGGGACAGTTGTAAGTGAGAGGGCCGCTTGTAAGTCACTTTTCTCAGCATCATCATAACAACTTTGAAGGGTTATTAAACAAATATATGTATGTGGAGGACTATTATACATTTTTTAATTGTGGGCTGGGACAGAGTTTAAGAACACAAAAATGTAGGACTATCTTCTGAAATAAAACTCAGCAGCCAAAACCAGTCATCTATCCTACTATTGTTGATCTATGGGTATTCTCGCCCCTACTTACCACGTTGACCTGGAGGATGATGGAACTATAATCCACCACATACAGTTGCAAGAAAAAGTATGTGAACCCCTTGGGATTACATGGAGTTTTGCATGAATTGGTCATAAAATGTGCTCTGAACTTCATCTAAGTCACAACAATAGACAAACACAGTCTGCTGAAAATACTACTACACAAACATTAGATGTTGCCATGGTTTAATTGCACATAACATGTAAACATTCACAGTGAAGGGAGGAAAAAGTATGTGAACCCCTAGCCTAATGATGTCTCCAAAAGCAAATTGGAGCCAGGAGTGAGCCAACCTTGACTCCAATTAGTGTGATGATATTGGATGTGTTGCTGACAGCTGTTCTGCCCTTTAAAAACACACACCTGTTGTGGGTTTACTGGTTTCAAGAAGCACTGTCTGATGTGAACCATGCCTCGCAGAAAAGAGCTCTCAGAAGACCTACGATCAAGAATTGTTGACTTGCATGAAGCTGGAAAGGGTTACAAAAGTATCTCCAAAAGCCTTGATGTTCATGTGTCCATGGTAAGACAGACTGTCTACAAATGGAGAAAGTTTAGCACTCTTGCTACTCTCCTTAGGTGTGGTTGTCCTGTAAAAATGACTGCAAGAGCACAGTGCAAAATGCTTCATGAGGTAAAGAAGAATCCTAGAGTGTCAGCTAAAGACCTATAGAAATCTCTGGCACATGCTAACATTTTTGTTGACACATCTACAATAAGGAAAACATTAAACAAGAATGGAGTACATGGGAGGACACCACGGAGGAAGCCATTGCTGTTCCAAAAAAAATATTGCAGCACGTTTGAAGTTTGCAAAAGAGCACCTGGATGTTCCACAGCACTACTGGCAAAATATACTGTGGACAGATGAAACCAAAATTGAGTTGCTTGGGAAAAACACACAATACTATGTGTGGAGAAAAAAAGGCACAGCACACCAACATCAAAACCTCATCCCCACTGTAAAACATGGCGGAGGGAGCATCATGGTTTGGGGCTGCTTTGCTGCCTCAGGGCCTGATCAGATTGTTGTCATTGATGAGAAAATGAATTCCAGAGTTTATCAAGACATTTTGCAGGAAAACGTACAACTACCTGTCTGCCAACTGAAGCTCCACAGGGTATGGGTGATGCAACAGGACAATGACCCAAAGCATACAAGAAAGTCAACACAAAAATGGCTTCAACAGCACAGAATACACCCTCTGGAGTGGCCCAGTCAGAGTCCTGACCTCAACCCGATTGAAATGCTGTGGCATGACCTTAAGAGAGCGATTCACACCAGACATCCCAAGAATATTGCTACACTGAAACAGTTTTGTGAAGAGGAGTGATCCACAATTACTCCAGATTGTTGTGCAGGTCTGATCTGCAACTACAAGAAACGTTTGGTTGAGGTTATTGCTGCCAAATAAGGGTCAACCAGTTATTAAGACCAACGGTTCACATACTTTTTCCTCCCTCCACTGTGAATGTTTACATGTTATGTGCAATTAAACCATGGCAACATCTAATGTTTGTGTAGTATTATTTTCAGCAGACTGTGTTTTTCTATTGTTGTGACTTAGATGAAGTTCAGAGCACATTTTATGACCAATTCATGCAAAACTCCACATAATCCCAAGGGGTTCACATACTTTTTCTTGCAACTGTATATTGGGCATTAAACTAGTGTTTATAACACTTTAGTCCAGTGGTGGGATTCATTTACCTTCCATACTGGTTCGCAAATGTTAGTGCACGGGCACACACATTTGCGCCATGTCTGTGCATGTACACCGTCTTCTGCACATGTGCAGTGCTCCTGCATTATGTTGGGGTGGGTGGGCAGAGCCTCCCGCAGTCGCTGCTACTGGTTCGCCCAAATTTGAGAGAACCGCCTGAATACCACCTCTGCCTTAGTCTAAATTAATATCTAAGTAGATTACTTTCAGGTTCTTTCCTCCATTCCATTCATTCTTTTGGATAAGTGTACAGAGTGAAAAGCAGAATCCAAAAGGGATTGTGTGGCTTCTCTTTAGCACTGCAGCAGAAGGAAATGCAGGGTTCCTTTCAGCCCCAACACTGAGCATTTGCCAACCAGTAGGTATCTTTGCATCATCCCCTGGTTGATTCCGTGGTGATAAAGAGATGCTAATCACAGCAATTCTTTAGAATTAAGGAAGTGATGCCAGTTTTGCACTCAAGAAGAGTAATGCCGCTGGGTAGAAATCTACTGTGGCCTAACACTAATTTTGTTCTGAAATACACCACAGGGTACATTGGAGAGAAATCTGGCTCTTACCTGTTTTCAAACAGTCACCTACTGTTAATATAAATGGGGACTATGTATTTCACAAACACTGACTGAAAACAGAGCTGGATGGCAAGAAGCTATTCAGAATGTTGCAGTTCAGCAGTCCCAAAATTAAGCGCAGAAACAGCTTGAAACATTCAAGGCAAGCAAAGTTCCCTTATTGCTCTTTTTGATCTTATAAAGTATGGCAGACACATTTTTTCCTACCTTGGATTAAACAGTATCCTGCTGAGGCCACTATTCTGATAGCTTTTCTTTAAAAAATAAAACAATTTTGTCTCATCTAAAATTTCCTCTATGTCATGCTGTTAATAAAAACAGACATTAAACATGGAAAAGTCTCACCAGTGCAGGAAAGATTGTGTCGCCATAGAGAGCTCAGACCCACATTCAGTTAACATTAATAATATGTAATTTATAAATAATGAACAGATGTTCTTAGTATGTTGAAAACATGTGTAAGCATGTAACAGAAACTCATTGTTCTATCAGTAGATTTAACAGTTCAAAACCTTTATTGTCATTGTATATCATGTATACAATGAAATTTCTCCAGCTTGCTAGAGTGCCTGAGGAAAAGTCACCTAAATATCTTCTTAGATTCTGTAGCTATTTATTTAAAATATTTTATCCCATTTTTCTACTTAAAGGACCATTCACAGTGGTGCTTTAAACACATAGAGCTTTAACTTCCTTTTATGTATTTACTCCATTCACAGTCACATTTCCTCCAGGGAGCTCAAGGCAATGCACCATCATCTTTGAAATAGGCTAAGATAAGATAAAGTGTCATCCTTCTGATTTAATGGCTAAAGGCAGATTTGCAGCTGAATTTCCCCAGCCGTAGCCCAGTCTCTCTTAAACACTTGAAAAGGTTTGTCTTTTATTAGCATCTTACATCCATGTGACATTTTAAAACTCTTCAGAAATAAGTTACTACTTTTACTACTCTTTTCATTAATTGGTAACTGTGGTAACAAAGAAACAACTGACTTATACATGAAAGCAAAAATAGCAAGCTGATGGTTGAAGATGGGAGTGGTAGTAGCTAAGCTAAGGGCATGAATTAGGAATAGAGCTGGATGTACTTTTGTGCTATTGTCAGTGGTGGGAAGCATGGATGTATTCCTGAAGTCACCAGGAGCTGATCTTGATCAACAGTGATTGTCCATTTAGAATAGAATAGAATAGAATAGAATAGCATTGCATTGCATTGCATTCTTTATTGGCCAAGTGTGATTAGACACACAAGGAATTTGTCTTTGGTGCATATGTTGTCAGTGTACATAAAAGAAAAGATACATTTGTCAAGAATCATAAGGTACAACACTTACTGAGAGTCATAGGGTACAAATAAGCAATCAAATCATATTAGGAAACAATATCAATATAAATCGTAAGGATACAAGCAACAAAGTTACAGTCATACAGCCATAAATGGGAGGAGATAGGTGATAGGAACGATGAGAAGACTAATAGTAATAGTAATGTAGAGTTAGTAAATAGTTTGACAATGTGGAGGGAATTATTTGTTTAGCAGAGTGATGGCATTCAGTCAAAAAAAGTTCTTGTGTCTAGTTGTTTTGGTGTGCAGTGCTCTATAGCGCTGTTTTGAGGGTAGGAGTTGAAACAATGTATGTCCAGGATGTGAGGAATCTGTAAATATTTTCACATTTACAGTAGGAAGCAGAGATCTCCATGTAAAATAAAAAAAAAGATGCCCAGGAAATGCTTTGGGCAAAAGAGGAATGATAAAAACAGAATGGCTGTGGTGTAAAGTAGTTTTCCCACTATTATCATCCTACAGATTTATTGGACTACAATCCTCCTCCCCACTTTCAGTGGCCAGACACAGGTGGGAGGGTCACCCAATTGGAGTGTTGCAAAGCTATATATTAGATTTTTAATCTAACACAAGTAACTCATTTCCTGGATCCTTACTTAGAATTCCTCTGGGGTAGCCAGTCTGTCGGGTAAGTGTAGCTCAATGCCCCTGAAGGGCACCATACTTGTAGGTTGGGGCAGGGAAGGGAGGTTGATAGACTGCTGCAGTCACTCCTAATTACTAGCCCAGTTGTCTTTCTTTAGCAACACTGCTTGCATTGGCCTGAAGGTCCTTTAAAATTATCCCTTGCTCAGCCTTTAAAGACTCTTTAACTTAGTTTTACTCTCCCCCCCCTTCTTTCTTTTGCCCCTCTTTGCTTTTCCAGACTTTCTAGTTCAACCTCCCTACTGGGATTGTTTTAATGGTTAACAATGGATTGCTCCCAGTAATGCTACTTTGATTTCCTTGAAGGCAGCTTGAGATGAAAAAAAGATGGATGGAGTGCTTGAGAAACAAAACAGAGCTGGTCTGTTGGTGGGCCAGTGTCGAATTGGGTCCCGGGGCTATGAGAAGATTACTTGTAAATATTCCCTTCTGCTAACACGTGTCTGAAGTTTTCACCTGCACAATAGGTGCCAAATTAACCTATAGTGAAAGGAAAGAATGGATTTTAGAATTGTTATAGTTAGTTGAAAAGTCGTGCCCGACCCATCGCAACCCCATGGACAATGTTCCTCCAGGCCTTCCTATTTTCTATCATCCTCTGGAGTCCATTACACTCACTGCTTCAGTGACTCCATCCGGCCACTTCATTCTCTGTTGTCCCTTCTTCTTTTGCTCTCCATCTTTCCCATCATTAGGCTCTTCTCCAGTGAGTCCTTCCTTCTCATTAGGTGGCCAAAGTATTTAAGTTTCATCTTCAGGATCTGGCCTTCTAAAGAGCAGTCAGGGTTGATCTCCTCTAAGACTGACTGGTTTGATGCCTTGCAGTCCAAGGGACAATCGCAGGAGTCTTCTCCACCACCATAGTTCAAAGGCCTCAATTCTTTTGGGGCTCTACCTTTCCTATGGTCCAACTTTCACAACCATACATTGCAACTGGGAAAACCATTTTAGAGTACTTTAGTGTAATAAAAATACCACCACCACCCCACCCCAACGTACAATTTTTTTCCTGGATTTGTAAGTACAGGGTATATTCACATTAATGGAAGAGGCTATAGACGTCTGCATATTCTCAGAAACCCATTTCCAGGTTGTCGCAGCGCGGACGGCTGGAGTGATCTGACTTTGTTCCTTGATGCCAGAGGCAGAGGCAAGGCGACAGTCCCCTCCCCCGGGCTGGTTGTTTTACGGACCGGACTGGAACTGACAACGCTTTAGGACGGAGCGACCTCGTTCCCTCCCTCCGGGCCAAAGAACCGAGCCGCTTTCTCGCCAGCCTCTGGTCGGCGTTGCCCTGCTCCGGCTCGGCTTGACAGGCGTGCGCCGCAGCCTGTGCGCAAGCGGGGCTGCCAAGTGCGGAGGGGCGGGGAGGGCCGCGGCTCCCCTTCCTTCCTCCATTCATTCGACTCTCTTCAGCGGGACGGAGCCACGGGGCGGGGGGGCTCTTGCCTGCGAGCGCCTCGCGGCCGACACTCGACCTCCCCTCTCGCTGTTAGGGGGCCTTCCGAGGGCGCCCGGCTCTCCGTCCGCGCTCCGGCCTTTGGCGAGGACCTCGGGGGAGGCGAGGGCGGCATTTCCAAGCGCACGGCCGACGGCTGAGCGAGGCAATGTCCGATCCGGCGGTCAACGCGCACCTGGAAGGGATCATCTCCGACTTCGAGGGTAGGTAGATCGCGAAGCAGGGAGGGCGAAGGGAAGAGGAGGAAGCGGGATCGACCCCAAATTCCCCCTCCTGCGGCTACTCAGGCGCCGTTTTCCGCTCGTTTCCGCGCCTGTTTCCAGATCCAAGACAACATCCCCCCTCGCTCGCGGTAGCTACGAGCCAGCGGGAAACACCCGGAGCAGAGGCCGACGTTATTCTTGGGATGGTGGATCGGATCGCGGAGCCGGTCCCCTGGCGGGTTGCGATCAGTCTAGATTGAATTGCGGCAGGAAGGGGGAACTCTGGTAAAATAGACGTAGATGCGGGTTGGTGAGGCATAAAGGCATTGCGAGTTGCCTGGTTCTGTTTTGGCCAGGTAAATGTTCCCATTTTAAAGTGGAATTTTAATTTAAAGATGTATAAATTGTGAGACACATCCCACCCCCCTCTTTGGAAGGAAGCTTTGGCTTCCCTTCACACAGACAAGACCTGGGGCTGGCTTCCACTTTCCTAGTGTTGCAGCTGGGGAGGTGGGGGGAAGCCATTTGTTAAATCAGGAAAAGTCCTGTTTTCTAACTTCATCCATTCCAACAACAGCCCTTGCCTGTTATATGGAGATCCATTCCAACAACAGCCCTTACCTGTTATACATCTTGTCCCGGGATGCTTGTGTCCACTGTCTCACCTGGTAAACATTGGTTTGGCTTTGAAAGAGTGTGTGCTGCGCATGAACTTCTTGAGGTGTGACCCTAGCCTCTGTTTCAGGGTGTGTGTGAGGATAGGGACCCCTCAGCCCCTATGTCCAAGCTGTAGCTAAGGCAGTGCCTTGTAATTTGTTGTGGTCCAGACCAAAATGAGGCTGGAAGGTCCCTTCCCTCTCCCTCCCTGTTTGTTTTGCTTGGCGCTAGTTGCATGCCCACCCATTCTGAAAATTCAAGGCTCAAGATTGTGTGCGTGTGTGAGCGTGTGTGTGTACTTTTCCCTGTTCTGTCCAGTGGCTTCTGATTTTCCAAGGCAGAGAATCAGGAAGTCCTTTAGAGAGTTTGTGTCTGTCTGTCTTTCCTTCGGAGATACAGTTGTTGGATTGTTATTGGAACGTAAAATCTGGTTATGTTCTGGCTTCAATCCAGTATTCTGCTGCGCATTGTGACTAGTGGAGCCCTGCAAACGTTTCCTTTCTCTTTTTGATACTCAAAGGTTTTGTTTTTGTTTTTTTTTAAAAACATAACTTAAATATATTCCAGTACCAGAAATGGCCTCTTTTGTTTACTGCCTGCAGGGAGCCATGTCAGGTCTGCCTAGTACTCTTTTGCACTGTTGCTTTCACACTGTTGTGGTAACTTGAGAATCAAAACTACAGAAGGAAGGGGAGGGGGAAATGCATCTCCTCCTCCCCCTTTGATTGTAAAAAGCTGATTATACAAATTTTAGGGCCCCTGCTGTTCCTGCAGCGGATATGGTATGCCGAATCTTGAAAACCTCAGCTTTGAAAGAGAGGGTTTAAAACATAGAACTGAAGGGGGGGGGGGGGAAATGTATTGATGCTACCATTTCAGATGCTGCAACTTTGGGTGCAGCCCTTCTTCACATGATGGTCCAGCATTCTAAATCTTGACCATTTCCTGCTGAAGTAGCAGATAATGAGGGTGGCTTTTCCAATGAGAACTCAGAAAAACTGCTATTAGTCAAAGCAGATCCTTTTGTTTACTCGCTTATGCAAACCAGGAATGGGCAATTGGTGATCTTCCAGGCTGAACTTTAAGTACCAGCATCTCTCTGTACTAATCTTGGTATCTGAAATCATTCGAGTTTGGCCTTCGGTAAGCATAGGTTCCTTATCCATATGGTAAATAATGAATATAACATCTTTTATTTCCTTGGCCCTTCTGCATAATATGATGTTTTATGCAATATATAACAATATCAATAATGCAGCATATGTAATAAAAAGAGAAAAGATACTAATTAAAAGCAGCCTGTAAGCCAAGAATTAACTAAGGAATTGAAAGTGCCTTTAGTCAATAAAAATATTTGTAGCCAGTACCAAAAAACGTGCAACAGAGGTGCTAGATTATTGTCTCTAAGGAGGCACTGCTAAAAAAGTAAGTCATTCTCTCTTGTAGCTAAAGGCAGCTGGCCCTATTTATTATTTTAGTTGGACTACAAAGCAAATATGAAGTCAATGAAGTTATTTAGAATCAAGGGGAATATGAGCATGGTTGCAATGTAAGTAAATCTGATCAGATTGGTCCAATTTCCAGCAGATTTCTGCATAGTAATAGCAGTTTTGAGGTTATATTTGTATCTGGTTCCATGTATAGTAAATTATAGCATATAAGGAATTGGAAATGTATTTTAACCCATGGAAATATTTTTTTGGGGGGTGCACACCAAATGAGGTTCAGAGAAACTACCTACTGTGAGCAATTTTCCTTAGATACTACTTTTATTGCCTTGATTTTTTGCTACTTCCTTTCATTGTTTTTTTTTTTTTTTTTTTTGCAACCCTGCCTTATTGTGAGGTTTAAAAATGGCCTCTGTCGGGAAATTATTTTAAAGCCTTGCTGAAGTTCGTTGAAGTGACTTTTTTAAGAATGGGAATCACTTTGTGAGAAGGGAGAGTAGGCCTTTTTGTTGGCAGCATTAACTTGCCTTTGAAAACAGTGCTATATGGCAATGAGATTTTAAGATAGCTTCCACTGATGTCAGTTGTTGCCTAGCCTTGATAAAAGTACTTGGAGATGATTTTTTGTTTTGTTTTTGAGGATTGGCCAACTGAGGGTGGCAGTCTTATTCCTTTCCAGAAATTGTCTTTCCTTGTTAAAAAAAAAAGACCTTCTCCCTGTCTGCTATGAGTACTTAAAACCACATACACTGATGTAGATGGAAAGGCAGGAAAAACTCACATTCAAAAAGCTGTGGATCGGTAATAAGAAGTTTTCTCTTTTCTAGGCCTATAAACGAAATCAGGGTGGTTCCAAGGACAAAGTCTAAGAATGGGCAGATCTGGGGAACAAGATAGCAAGCTGTAAGATGGACTTGGCCAACTTGGGCATCATTCAGTTGTGCACTTCAGTGTTGGAATTCTGAACCTTGACTGGGATTTAAAATCGTCTCCCAGAATTCACAGCAAACACAGTCACACCTAAGGGGCACCAAGATTAGGGAGTCTCTATGGGACGGTTTGGACTTAAAGCCACGTATCTCACAGGTCATCAATGAAACACGCAAGAGATCTCCAAAACTAAACATAATCAGGTCCAAATTTGGACATTCTTTTATGGTATATTTTTAACCATGGCATATTAAAGTTATTTACACCTAAAGATCATACATATGGTGTTCACATAGCAACATAACTAATTTAGGGAGCATGCAATCCATGTTTCTGCAAAGTATTTTCAGATTTATTTACTCAAACTAGTACTCTGTCAGGAGTTGGGACCACTATGGTGGAGAACAGTTTTGGTGAAATATATTTGCTTTTGGTTAATATTATCTATTTTCCACATGAATCTGGTATATAATGTTAATCAACTATTTCACCTAAAAATGGAAAAGACTTTTCTTTCAGAAACTGAAATACAATAATTTCTCTAGTTTTGGAGAATATCAGGACTTTTGTGAAAGAGGGAGAGATACAGATGAGTTCAAATGACTCAAGATAGTATCATGGCTATATAGTTGAAACCTTTCATATTTGCAACACATCTACGAATGGGGTTTCCTCACATTAGCACTATATTGACTTTTAATTCTCTCAGAAACACCATTTTCTGAGGCAACCAATAGGGAAAGTGAAATGGAATAGACATTCCTGATTGAAGATATTTTTTTGAAAATCATCAATCTGAAAAATTAGACCAACTTAACATTTAATCTCCAATTATAGTTCCACAATTTAGAAGAGCCTTATTCTATGGCTGCTTTAAAACTCACCTCACAATCATCATAGAGATGAAGTTTAAGAAAATGTCACATGCAATTAAACTTTGCTCTTGAACTATGGGAGACCACAGTTCTTGTATATTGTCAGTTTTGCTGGAATATCTTCTATTGCCTCATAATCTTTAATAACAAAATTCTCAAAAGCCTTAGATTTTTTATTATTTATTTTCCAACAAAAATCCATACCTTTCCACAAATGTTACAAAGTTTTGTTTATTGCCTACATAATTTACTTTGTAATGATCAATGACCATAATAAATAACATCTATCTATCTGCAGGGATCCCCAATCCCTGGGCCTTTTTGCAACTGAGCATTTTGAGCAATTGACAAGCGTATGCATATACGTGCGCAGCTCAACTTGCACATATAATGGGCTGGTGCACATGTGCATGCATGCACACACCACTTGTCAAGCTGCATGTGCATGCACATGTGTGCCGGCCCACCATTTGCATGAGTCAAACTTTGTCTGCTACTCATACAGCCCGGTTCCCCTCCTCCCACCAGCTGATCCCCCAAACCACAAATGTTGGAGACCGCTGATCTACTGCATGTTTATTAAATCTACAACTGATTGGAATTAAGCTCTAAACTGAGGTTTACAAACCAAACATCACCTTTAGTCAAATCAAACAAAACACAATGGGTGAATCAGCACTACTGAAAGGCTGAGAATTAGGAAAGACGAAGAAATCCAACTCTGTCCTGAGTAGATAAATGGCCCGTTGCTTTAGCATTTTCTCTCTCTCTCTTAGATAACTTGCAGAAACATGTGATGATTACTAATTCATTCTATTCTGTGAAGTTACAAAGAAGTTCAGTGAAGGGCATTGGCAGGACTCTCAATCTCTGTGCTACAACTAGTATTTTAAGTTGCAAAATTGTAAAGTTGGGCCTCATTCAGGAAGTCAGGCGATAGGTCATAGTCTATGATCCTCCCCCTCCTTTAATTTTACTATTGCAAAACTTGTTTGGATGGGGGAATAGTCAAAATGTAAAGGTTTCCCTGTCCAGTCCTGCCCTATTCTAAGGTACAGTGCTCATCTTAGCCAAGGGGGCCAGCATTGTCTGAAGACATTTTCCGTAATCATGTGGTTGGCATGGCTATAGACGAAAGGCACATGGAAGACTATTCCCTTCCCACCTATTAAGTGATGGGAAGTGGTACCTATTAATCTACTCGCTTTTGAACTGCTAGTGGGCAGGGGCTGGGGCAGTAACAGGGGCTCACCTCATTGAGAGGATTGTATTTGGAAGATTTTGACTTTGAATTTCCTTATGTACAAATTGATAGGCTTCTCTCTGCCTGTAAAAACAGAAAATAAAATTCTAGCAGTGACAAGCTCCATCATGAAGTGGGATGATCAAAAGTGCAAAGGGGTTGAATGGTTTATACAGCGTTGATTGGAAGCTCTCAGAATGCCTTTTTTGTGCTTGGAAGCAAAACAAAAGGTGTATTGGGTCACAGACTTTGGCCCACCCCCTACTATGTTTTCTGCTGCAACTGTGGTATGCTCTATTCTTGGAAGAGTAGAACATTTTTTTTTTAATTTCATCTACACAATGGGAGATTATTGAAGTATGGAAACAGCTGCATCTTCATTGAAGCATGGCTTCTGGCCACCACTGGAGCTCTCTTACTCAGAAGTTCAGTGGGCAGGTGTGAGTAGGATTTGACCTTTGTCTTGGGAGCCCAAGAGATCCACCATTCCACATTGAACTGAAGGATGGGAGCAGAAGCGAGGGAAGCTGGAAAAATTGAGATGGTTGGCCACCGCCTCACATCCTTTTGGCAACTCAGCAGAGTTCAGGGCGTATTATTTTCCATTTAGATACAATCAGAACTGTATTATATTATTATTTTCTTAACCTAGAAGTGCACGATTTTATCCAGCACTGACTACTCACTTAAGTTATATTCTGATTCAGGACTCCTTAGCCAACTTTCGTGTTGTGTTTATACTGTTGCTCAATATAGGAATAGACTGAATGCCAAACTTGAATTAGTGGATAACGTGCATGGGTTATTATCTTCATATGTTTTTATAATCTTAATGTCTAGCCCAGAAGTAAATTGTATAGATGTTTACACGCTGTGACTCCCAGCATCCCTAGCCAGTGTGTATACTGTAATGGTAAGGGATGCTGTAAATTGTTTTTGGAAGAGTCGTAGATTTTTTCCATGCAAATTAGAATAGCTCATAGGATGTCTCTGTCACTCTTCTTTCCCAGCATTTATCACTACTATACATCCATCCATCCATCCTTCCTTCCTTCCTTCCTTCCTTCCTTCCTTCCTTCCTTCCTCCTTCCTTCCTTCCTCCCTCCCTCCCCCCCTGCTTGTATGATATATGGACACACACGCACGTGCGCACGCACGCACACACACACACACACACACCATGTCAGTGCATTGGTAACCTTAGCTATGGTACATTTCTTTAATGTGTTAATCTGCAAGTAATTATTCCATAGATGTATGTATGTATGTATTGGAGACTGATTTCAAAAAAGTAAGAATAAATTAAGGTTAAAGTGTAAGACTCCAGTCTTGCCAGCTCAGCTATACATGTAAAACTAAGTACTTTGACTGGCCATAAAAATATGTCGCTTTTTCTTAACATGCAATATAAAGATATCCTCAAAACAGCTTGACAGGAATTTAAGGAACAACAACACACATTACTGGAGAAAATTAATCTTGTTTCCACAATTTCCTGCAGTGGCGTTTGGCTGCTATGCTGTATTTGAAGTACAAGGATATTTTTCTCAGTTTCTTCAGAAGTAGCCATCCTAATCCTATCAGCCTTTGGAAATGAAACAGTGTATTAACTGAATAAGTGAGTAAATAAATAAAACTAGTTAATAGGGGATTAAACTGGAATTAAAAACCCTTTCTCTTGTGCTCTCAGTCTATTGATCTCTGAAGTATGTGCTTATTGCTTAGAACTTGACCCAAGCTGAGAACTGAGTTGTTTGCTGCATATTAAGACTGCCACACTTTAGCTAATCAATTGCCCTTGTGTGATGATTTCTTGTAATTGAATAGCTGTTGCCTATTAAGATTGGGTTGCATATTATTCTCAAACCAGGGTCTTTAGTGCTGGACTCTCATTCCAAACCATTAAACCTGATGAAAAAACTAGTTGTAGCAGTAGTCTAGCACATTTGTAGATTCCTGAATCGAGGAAAGCTAATTTGTACACTCCTTTCCCATTTTGGGAATCTCTCTTTTCCTCCAACTTTCTGCAGTCATAGGACATGGCAAAGCTTTGAAGACATTTCCTTTCACATTAGCTCAGCTTTTCCCTGTGCTGGTATTCACAAGCTCTGGAGTGTTAGGTTGGCTGGATACAACAGCAAAGAAATCAAAGCTCCTGATCTGAAAGCCAGAATTTTCTGTTCTAGTCATGCCCTGGGGAAAACCCGAAATTCAATCACTGCAACTGGCTTAGCATGGAGAGATATTGTATATTGTTAAGTGTTTGGGACATGCATAGAGATTCCAGGAACTTTGTTCATGTTCCATAAAAAGTAACAGATGCTCATTTCAGATATTTCATTGCTGAAGGATTCTTATTTTTTTGAAAAAATATGTCAGACTTCTCCATCTTCACCTTCCTCACTTCCCCGACTAGCAGCATAGCAACTTCATAAGCCACCCAGAATCATTGATTGAGATGGGCGGCTATAAAATAAATAAACAAACAAACTTTCACTTACAAGAATGAACATTTCTTTGTCCTCTTTCTCCCTGAAGTCATAGGCTGTGGCTTTTCTGGACCAAAATTCATGATTGCCTGTTAATTGACTCTTCATTATAAATAGAGCAAAATCATATTAGTCCCAGTTGTGTGCTTGGGAATGACAGGCTGAAATCCAGTGTGCATTTATCCCCTCCAAAATGTGTTCTAAATACTAAATGTCAAAGTAACCAATTTGTAATGTTTGAAGTGCATGAATATTTTGATTTTCTTCCATGATGGTATTTGAGGTAGGGTAAGCAAGATCTAAATGTAGGTCCATGTACATATTAATAGCAAAGTTGGCGAAGGTGTCTAGGGAAAATTGGGTTGCTTCATGTTTTTATCAAGGATGTGAATGAGTTTCCTTATTCCTTTTAATATATATTGCAGCATCCTGTTGATGAGGGAGAACCAGTTTATGCAGAGTTATCAACCCTGGCACAAATCTTGTTGACACACATAGATATATAATCTTGTAATAATTTTGTATTAGAACACTGAACTGATATAGATAGAAATATTATATATAGTAAATATAATGCCATATTATTTATTAAGAATTGTCATCTGGAGGGATTATTCAATCCAAGGTTTATGCCACAGTCACTACTTTGATACAAGGTTAAAAGATGTGCAGTGAGGGTTTCTGATAGCCAGCATCTACTTTGAGAGTGTCTGAGAAATTGCATAGCTCAGCTGGATTTGTAACAATGCACCTTTTCTGATGATGTCCCAGAAAGCAGACAACTTGAATAACAGTTAATGTAATTAGGTGAGTAGAATCCAAATTAAATATGGCCACTTCAGCATCATAGTTTCTGTGCAGATGAAGCAGAAATGTAGAAAGAGAGAAAAACACCAGTATAATAAAGCAAAGATAGTTGGTCTTGATTTGTTTCCTGGATTCTTAGTCATTTGGGACAAATATCCGTGACTCTAATGATTCTAACTCTGTGGAAACTTTTTGCCTTCTGGTTCCATTTTTATTAAGCACCAAACAGGAAATATAGGAGACAACCACATCTTAAAAATAAGTTGCACCATGGCATGGGAAAGTTCTGTGACAACATGACGTGGGGGTTTATTTGGATAGTGTGTCTTGCACTGGTACCATTTCTTTTCTTTGCAAAGCAGGAGAGTAAGGAACTGCTGCAGCTTCCTCTTGGAATACAAATATTTGTCAAGTTTTGGTTGCACTAATGAGTTCATACAAACCTATTACAATATGTTAAGATTTGTTCATACTTAGGTAAACTAGAATTTCTGATTAACCTTGCAGTTCTGATTGTATTCTGGTATATTTCTCCTAGGCAAAGTTTATAATTAAAAGATTTATCAGGTATACTCTTGTTCAGCACTGATTAATTCTTGGCCTGTGGCACAGGGGAATGCATATTGCTCATGAAAGATGATATCTAATACTAGGTGTCTTTTCTTTCTTCTCTGTTATTCTCAAGTAAATAAGTCATGTATATGAACTGCTAAATTTTTGGATTAGTGCTGGATGGTAGTACATGACTGTGAGGTAATACTCATGGTAATACATAAGTATCCACCAAATATAGGGTCAAATACAAACTGACCCTGTCTACAACTTTATTGATGAATCGTACTTTGGGAAAATATACACACATAAATTTATCTTTGAGTTCTTCAGATTAGGAATTCTAGAAATTTTCTTTTAGAACTTAAAGATAATTGTTATTATGAGCTTATAATTTGTTCTTCTCTTGGATTTAGTGGATGTGTGAGCAGTTCAAGAACAATGGTTTAAAAACCACAGGTGTAACATTATGAACCCAGCCATTAACTGGTTAATTTTATAGCTCCCAGGCAGTAAATAAACTATGGACCCCTCCAGTGTTCACACACAGCTGGTGGACAATTAGGTTACATGAAACCCCTATAGACTCCATCCTGTGAGGGGCAAAAATGATGACCCATAATGATGCAAGTGTATTATTTCAATATTTTTTGTGTAAATGCCATTATACATGTGTCATTTTGGCATCATTCAACTGCACAACGGGGCCCAACCTTCTTGTGCCAATTCTGTTTTTGCAGTTCAGCCTGGGTCCACTTAGTGTTTCTCTCTGGATCAGCCAAATAGATTTAAGGAGGTAGAGCAGCCATAGTTTACTTGTCTGCCTTTGGGTTATCTTTATCTTAAACCCAATGAGGGAAAAGAATCTGGGATAGAAGAACTGTTGCTGACACATAAGAGTTAACAAACAGTAGCCTTCCCCAACCTGCAAACCATCCAGAAGTGGCCTTCAATTCCTACAATTCCACAGGAGTCAGTATCCAGACAGCTTTGGGAATGGAGGTCCATATTCCTGGAGGTCATTCAGGAAATTGTGTAATGTAGGTAAGGAATATTTCCTGGCATTTTCCTCATCATAGCACATCTACCCCTCTCCACGAAGAGGGAAAAGGTAGGAGAGAAAACTGTCCAAGGGTGGCTGAGCTAAGTCTTATAGTAAAAACCTAACAAGGACTTGGGCCTTTGTGGTGTCTGTTAAAGTTGATCCCAAAACTGGCCCTGACTTAGCATCTCCCAAATGGTAGGTGTAGCATTTGCACAGTGCTTGTGTACAGTTTCAACAAAAATTAAAGTCTTATAATAATAGTATCGGAGGAACCTAAGTGTCTACCAATGCAGATTTCTACACAGAACCTAGAAATGTCCAAAGGAAAACACCTTACTCCAGGCTTAACCATACAGTATATATTATTATTTTCAGGAAATGTGTTGCATTTTAAAGCAAATCATCTGGAGTTTTATTGAAGACACAAAGATCTAATACTTCCTTGGAATTCTCTTCCCACTTATCTGCTATATGAAGAAAACAGCTGCTGATTCAGTGCTTCAGATTCTATTTATCATCCATGTGCTAAACTTAGTAATTTCAATGCTGCAGGGAATGTATATTGTTTAAGTGGGCAGGAGGACCTGAATTTGCTATGACACAAATGTTAAAGTAAGTGAAAACTACCAAAAAGTTTGAATCATTTCACTCCTACAGAGTCAGCATGCATTTATAGAATGGAAGAGACTTTCTTATCACTCTTGGAAAAGGAAATGACACATTCCCTGCATACTAATAAATTGATTTCAGCATTACAGCTTTTTAGCAGAAAGTGTTTTGAAAAAGCAGAATTCATTTTCTTCACTTTCCTGGTACCATCAGGCTTAGCTTCTTTAGATATATTCATTTGTGTTATTTTAGAGGTATGATGCAAATAGCTTTTCTGCAGAGAAAATTGGGAGAACCAGACGTCAGAAGGAAGTAATATATACTGTGCAAAGTATACTCTTTGCAAAGCATCCCCATCCTCTTTTTCCTTTTTACTGCATATTAATTTCAAAAGCTAAAGATAATTAGAGACAGTTTTGGTTAAAGGTACCACACTAGAAATTGGGGAAACAGAGTTCTAACTCTACCTTAGGAATGAAGTCAGCTTGAAAACTTTAGGCCGTTTACACTTTCACAGTCCTAGGAAAGCAGCATGCACAAGCCATGTCCATAAATTTTGCCAACAAGATTGCAGTTGACTTGTTCTGTACTGTCAGTCACTAGGAGTCCAAACTGACTTGAAGGAATAAGGAAGTGAAATAGAGACATTTAAAAGTTAGATGGAATGCCATAAGAATATCCCTGGGCTTCTTGATAATGAAACATTACATTCTTGAGTTATTTATTTCTCCTTTTCAATTTATATGACTGCCAACTTAATCGATTCAATTCCATGTGGCTTTTACTCTCCTACTTAAGTCTGTCTTGGCTACAAAACCATAACTACTAAATAATTTAAAGTATAGGCAATTGTATAAGTTTTCACTTGGCTAAATATGCTGTCATATATTTTGTCAGCCTCTGGATGCAATAAGTTACATTTGTTATGTAGAATCTGTTATGCAGAATCTGTTATGCAGAAAACACAGGAGGGATAAAATGTTCACTATTTGCTCTAGAAGATTAGAGAAGCAAGATTAAGGAGATTATATATCCAAATGCAGAAATCTAGCAAGGTGGCAAGACTATAAAATGATAATCAGGGTTTAACATTTCATATTGCATTACTATAGTTTTACGGTTATTTATTTCTGAAAAACACAAGCTATGCATGTATATCACATTATAGTTAAGATAGCACTTTAGAAAGAATCTTGGGTATCATGGTTTAAGATGTTTGTCTTCATTGCAGAATGGAAATTTTATTCCAGATTTGATCAACTGTAGTTGTCCCTTGCTTTTTGTTTATTCCACTTTATCTAGAGAGTTAGGGTTAATTTCACAAAGTCCTTCTTTCAGATTCAAAGTACACTCACTCCTTTTGATCTCAATAAACTGAATGTGATTGTTGCCAAGGCTGGAAGATTAGGATTGATTCTTCACACTGCCTGCGTTTGTGCATTGCATTTAGTCATCTTACAAACTTTTTGGTTTTATCTTAGATATTGTGTACACCTTATCATTTTGTTTTGTAACCCAAGTCACACCTAATGGGCGCCAAGACACACCGCTGTGTCTTATTTAACAAAGCATGGGTTAGCCAGTTGAAAATAGTTCTGCATGACGTAGGAACTGAATTTCCTGTACATCACTGTACTGATGATTTGTGAATATCATTCCTGCCTTCAAAGGTCTGTACTGTCAATCACACTTCACATAGTTGCTGTGAGAAGAACTTAGACTTTCCAACTTACAATGATCATCTGCACACTTACTGCCTCTGACTGCATTATGTATCATTAAGTTGAAGCTGCCCTTAGTCACTACCATCAATGGCAAAAGGCTGATGTACTAATTTGGTCTGGTATGAGCAGCTGTTCAAAGTTAATATGTAGGATATAAACTGCACGCACAAGAGTCTAGAGCCACTGTTGCAAGCAGTCCAGCACTTTGGATCTTGTTCAGAATATTCAGCCTATCAACACTTGCTCATTTGGGGCTTCAAAAATGGGTTTGAGGGAACAGTTGAACCAGTCTGTCTGTGCCTTCCCCTACGTACTGCCTACATTATGAGTAGCTAGGGAGGAGCCATTGCAGAAGTTTGTGCTCAATTTGAGTCTTGAAAATCCTTGTCCCATTGTTATGGGACATGACACTTCTTTCTCCAATTTGAGGAGGCATTTTGTTTCCCCACAGAGCAAACTAATGAAAAGAAGGACTACGGGAGACATGATAGCAGTGTTCCAATATCTCAGGGGTTGCCACAAAGAAGAGGGAGTCAAACTATTCTCCAAAACACCCGAGGGTAGAACAAGAAGCAATGGGTGGAAACTAATGAAGGAGAGAAGCAACTTAGAACTGAGAAGAAATTTCCTGAGAGAACAATTACTCAGTGGAATGACTGGCCTCCAGAAGTTGTGAATGCTCCAACACTGGAAGTTTTAAAAAATGATGTTGGATAACCATTTGTCTGAAGTGCTGTAGATCTTCCTGCCCAAGGAGGGGGTTGAACTAGACTAGAGGACCTCCAAGGTCAAGGTCCCTTCCAACTCTGTTATTCTATTCTGTTCTAAATTTTGTTGGGCTACAAATTTTCTCTCCCTGTTCTGCAGAATGCATCATTCTTAAAAACCACCCCTCCCCCTAAATAAGTACATTGCTGCAGAATAAATCCCTGAACCAATTTACCAAAGGAAGAGGAAGGGAAGTACCTTGGAAAAAAAGTTGATAATTACTTGGCTGGGCTGAATTTCTCTGTCAGTGCAAATGAAGGGAGGAAAATAGTAGAAAAGTTGTAGATCACTTTTATTGTACATCCTCTTTTATTGATAAAATATTTCCCTAGAGAACCAAATTCAGTATGTGTAGGAGAAGAGCTGAGAATGTGGGACGGGTTAGAATTGAAAGGAGATGCAACATTGTACATAGAATATTCATCTCTCAGATGCTGGATAGACAGGACTGGCAGCTGAGAAGTCAAAGGTGCATATTGTTGCCTTATCTACGTCAATCAGAGGCCTCTTTAGGGCTCTCTCAGATAGAAATGGATGCTTTGCACATAATATCACTTACTTCCCTTAGGAATGCTGTTCAGCATGAGGGCCAGATGGCGTCCATTTAAAGTCTTTCAGGACCAATTCATGTTTTCTTCGGCTTTTCACTACAATTGAGCCTGGAATTTTAGTCTTAAGTCATTGTGGTCATTAAGTGAAGGGTTCATATGATTGCCTTGCTCAATGAGCACAATCCAAGCTCCCTCCTTTGTGGCCATGCCTCATGGGGTGTGGGAAGTCCTGGGGGGTCCATTGCCCAACAGAATACAGAAAGCTGCTGCAAGATGGGAGGCATTGAACTGGCTGAGCCACCAGTTCATGGACTCTCTCTCCACCCCATCACATCATATGATTTGAAGAACGACCTGTTCTGACCTAGGCTTTCCAAGAGCATGAAGCAAACTCCTGGTCCCGACAAAAAAACCCTTTTATTAATTTCCTGTGAATTTTGCTCATTCACATCCAGCAAAGTCTTTCAAGGGAGGATTTACAGTCACAGACCTTATTTGGCTTGGAGAGCCGACAGGCTGATAACTGCAACACTTGGCAAGGAGTCTCGGAGAATCACGAACCAATTAAGCGAACTAATTGTCTCCTACAAATGCCACTCCCCTTTCGTTCCTCTTTATTTCCTCTGAGAGGGCCATTCGTTGTCCACCTGTGGCCTTACTCCCAAGTCGACCCCTGTTCTTTAGCTGTTCACTTCGTCTGGCAACTCTGCACATGCACACACTGGGAACATGCTCCAGCTGTTCGTCTGTCTCATTGATGTCTGACTCTGAAGACAGTGGATAAATGTCAGATGGCCCTGCCCCCCGCTCTGTCTCTGACACAGAGCCCTCATCGAAACCTTCCCCAGACTCCAGGCCTGGCCCATGTTCCTTCCCAGCCTCCTCACTGTCCGAATCTGCAGCCAGCTCTGCTGGCCATTGGCAGGCCACAACAGGACCCTTCCAAATCATCATGAGAATAATGGCACTCACTAGCCTTTTCTCCTCCAGAGAGGATAAAGCTGGCATTCTGAAAGGCTTTGAGTTTCGGTGATCTGAAATGCTGAGGCTGAGAGCCTTTCCAAATGTTGGTTTTGCTAGCATTTTTACCAGATTTAAGACCCATTCCCCCAATGTGCAGGAGAATTTCCTTTCCCTACACAAAAGGGAGGGGAAATGGACTCAAATCCTCTGTCTCTTCCAGAGAAAAATTGCAAATCACAGGATCGCTGATCGCAGAGAGTGATCATTTGGCAGCTAGTTATAAATTCGAACAAGCAATCAAAATGTGGTCATGTGACCATGACATTTTACCTGGAAGTGATTTATGGGTTATAAAGTACCTTCTCCTTGACCGTCTACTAATAGTTGTTAAACCACCAGTCCAGAGATGGTATTCAGCAGGTTCTGACCAGTTCTGGAGAACTGGTAATGGAAATTTTGAGTAGTTCAGAGAATTGGTAAATACCACCACTGACTGGCCCCACCCCCATCTATTCTCTGCCTCCCGAGTCCCAGGTGATCAGGAGGAAATGGGGATTTTGCAGTAGCCTTCCTCTGCCACATCCACCAAGCCACACCCACCAAGCCATGCCATGCCCACCATGCCATGCCCACCAAGCCACGCCCACAGAACCAGTATTAAAAAAAATTGAATCTCACCACTCCTCTAGGACTATCTGTAGTTAAAAAGTCTTCCACTATCGGGCATTTGTTAAACAGCCAGTCGTATGTTGAAGACTGCCTGTACTTAAAATGTCTTCTGGCATTCGTCTCCTTTCTTGGGGCCTTCTAGGGCTGCTTCTTCTTCTGCAATGCAGGGGTAGACTTAGCTTTCCCTATTCCAATGCAGTGCAGGAGTTAAAATCTGTAGCTTCTGAGACACCTAGCTGGGCCAGTCATTAGTTAGACATCTAAGCCTGCCATGTGCCAGGCAAACTCTCTTCCACTTGCCATATTCCATATATTTCTTATTTGTTTATTAGTCCAAGGAAGTTATTGTATGTTCTAGCAATGGGACATTGGCATAATGGAAAGAAAGGAAGGAAACGGATGATTTGAACTCGTGACCTTCTGTACCATATCCCACAGAATGTGGTGTGAAGTTAGTAAGTATATGGTGTCAGATAAATGTTTTCTCCTTTCCTCTGACATCATCCTCCCCCAAGTATTTTACAAATACACATATGCTTTTATGTTGGCTCAATGTTATTTGCTCTTCTGGTTTCTATACTCTGTTCTAAACAGCAACAATCCAATGTCAGCATTTTTGCAGAGATAACAGATGTTTCCACCCAAAACATTGCCAAGGTTATTATTTTTTCCCCTTCTCTTTCTATGTTTTTAAGTGTTGCAGTGACAAGCTCTGGTTCCACACTTTCTTGGATCTAGTATTTCTTGCTTTACAAGGTAGAGCTGAGGAATTTGTTCAATATTTAACGGATAAAGTCGCTCGGATACGGACAGAGCTGGACTCCAATTGCACGGTACCAGCCGAGGTACCGGGGAAAGGTCTTGAGCATATTTCATGGATCGAGTTTCAACTTGTCTCTCCTGAGGAAGTGGACAAGGCCATGGGAGCGGTGAGTGCCTCCACTTGTATACTGGACCTGTGCCCCTCCTGGCTGGTCTCAACCAGCAGGGAGGTGACATGCGGCTGGATCCAGATGATAGTTAACACCTCTCTTCGGGAGGGAATTTTCTCGCTCCTCCTAAAGGATGCGGTGATGAGACCCCTCCTGAAGAAACCTTCTCTGGACCCAGCCATTTTGAGCAACTATCATCCAGTCTCCAACCTGCCCTTTGTAGGGAAGGTTGTTGAGAAAGTGGTGGCCTCTCAACTCCGATGGTCCTTGGATGAAATCGATTATCTGGATTCCTTTCATTCGGGTTTCAGGCCTGGTTACAGCACAGAAACTGCTTTGGTCGCGCTGATCGATGATCTCTGGCGAGCCAGAGATAGGGGTCACCCCTCTATCCTTGTGCTCCTTGACATCTCAGCGGCCTTCGATACCATCGACCATGGTATCCTTCTGCGACGGTTGCGGGAGGTGGGAGTGGGAGGCACCGTCCTTCGGTGGTTCTCCTCCTACCTCTCGGACAGGTCACAGTCGGTGTTGGTCGGAGGGCAGAGGTCGACCCCAAGGCCCCTCAAATATGGGGTGCCGCAGGGTTCGGTCCTGTCCTCCCTCCTATTTAACATCTACATGAAGCCGCTGGATGAGATCGTACGCCGGCACGGGATTAAATACCATCAGTATGCGGACGATACGCAGTTGTATCTGTCCACCCCGTGCCAACTCAGTGAAACGGTAGAAGTGATGTGCCAGTGCCTGGAGGCTGTCAGGGTCTGGATGGGTATGAACAAGCTTGCACTCAATCCCGACAAGACTGAGTGGCTATTAATGTTCCCTCCCAAAGATTGGCCAAGTACTCCATCTCTCAGGCTGGTGGGTGAAATTATACGCCCCTCAGATAGGGTTCGCAATTTGGGAGTCCTCCTGGATCTGCAGCTGACTTTAGAACACCATTTGTCGGCTGTGACCAGGGGGATCTTTGCCCAGGTTCGTCTGGTGCACCAATTGCGACCCTACCTGGATCGGGAGGCCCTTCAGATAGTCACTCATGCCCTCGTGACCTCAAGACTGGATTACTGTAATGCGCTCTACATGGGGCTGCCCTTGAAGAGTGTCCGAAGACTTCAGTTAGTCCAGAACGCAGCTGTGCGAGCGATCGTGGGTGCACCCAGGTACACCCATGTTACACCTATCCTCTGCGAGCTGCACTGGCTACCTATTGGTCTCCGGACTCGCTTCAAGGTGCTAGTCGTTACTTATAAAGCCCTACATGGCATCGGACCTGGGTACCTGAGAGACCCCCTCCTGCCATTTACCTCCCATAGACCGATCAGATCGCACAGACTAGGTGTCAGCCTCTGCTTTGCTGCTGCTTCGGCTGCCATTGAAACGGGGGAGGGGGGCATGGTATTTGGGAGGGGAATACTAATTGTGCTGGAGAAGGACCCTGGAGTTTGCTGCCTCTCTTGCTGCCTCTCTTGCTGCGCATGCGGAGGAGGTTTCCCGCTAAGGCCAACGGCACCAACATTCCATCTGGGTGATGCCTTTCGAAGTTATCTCACACCTGACTCTTGGGAGAATTATGATTGGACTGTAACTGGGATGCCAAGGGGAGGGGAATGGGTTATTCTATATATCAATTGCTTTCGCGCCTAAATAATCAGTCTTTCGCTTTGCTATGCTTCTAATCATTTATAATTAGTAAAAGTACACTTGATTTCTATCAATGGAGTCTCGTGGTTTTCTTTCCTAATTATTCAATGGAGGAGTGCTGACACTAGGCCTTCTCCGGATTCCATCTGTCAGCCAATGTCGGCTGGCGACCCCTCGGGGGAGAGCCTTCTCTGTTGCAGCTTCAGCCCTCTGGAACGAGCTCCCCGTGGAGATCCGGACCCTTACTACTCTCCCGGCCTTCCGCAAAGCCACTAAGTCCTGGCTGCTCCAGCAGGCCGGGTGGCTGTCGAAGTATCCAGCCCCACAATAACTATGAATGTTGTGTATTTTAAATTGTTGTTTTGTCTATTTATCCCCTTCCCCTGTTTATTATTAGCTGTCCGGAGTCCTTCGGGAGTGGCGACATACAAGACCAATAAACTAAACTAAACTAAACTAAACTAAACTAAACTAAACTAAACTAAACTAAACTAAACTAAACTAAACTAAACTAAACTAAACTAAACTAAACTAAACTAAACTAAACTAAACTTGCTTCTCTGTTAACTATCTTTGAATGGACCATGTTTGCATTTCAGTTTTCTTTAAATGAGGGCCTCCCTAATGGTTTGTAATATGAGGAGGGAACCAGAAAAGTAAAGTTTGCTCTGCCGTTTATTGTTTCAAGCCACTTCTGTTGCCCACACTCTGGTAGCCCAGTCATCATTTAAGGGTATAGCAATATTGAAGGATAGTGAAAAGGGATGAGAATTTTAACTATTCCAAGAACAATTCCAATCTTCTCTAAGAACAGATCAGAAGTCCTGATCTTCAGCATTTCCAGGGTTGCCAAGTTTAAATGACTAGTTACCCATCCTTGAATTGGTAGAAATTGCATTGGTATCACATCCAGTCCCTATTCCTGATCCATATATTGCAATTACTGCCCTAGATTTGGCTTGTTGCAAGTCCATGGTGTCTCGATTTCATGTGTCCAAGATGTACTGGTGCAACTGGTGAAACCCTTCATCTTTGCTGTCCTCCCACTTTGTGAATGCCACCAGAAGACATGAAACCACCTGTTGAACATGACCACAGTCTGGGGATGGGTCTTGGGGAAGGGTTGAGCTTTGGCATGGATTCTGACCCATGTTCCTGTGCTTTACTGTAAGTTGTAAAGCAGGAGAGAAAATGTTTGTTGCCTGTTCTAAAATTCAGTGGGCTGCTATTGAGAAGTCTTGGAATCAGGAAGTGACAGGTTTTGATGCTCACCTGCTCAGCTATGTTCTCAGGACAAGAATTCTCTCTTTCTAAACTCATTCAGCTTTCTTCAGTGGGTTGTGCAATGACATATTTTGAATTTGGTCAGATGCAAATGATTGATGGCAGAGGTGGTTATTCAGCAGGTTCTGACCAGTTATGGAGAACCAGTAGTGGAAATTTTGAGTAGTTCAGAGAACCAGTAAATACCATTTCTGACTGGTCCCACCCTCATCTATTCTCTGCCTTCCGAGTCCCAGCTGATTGGGAGGAAATGGGGATTTTTCAGTATCCTTCCCTTGTCACGCCCACCAAGCCATGCCACACCCACCAAGCCACACTCACAGAACCGGTACTAAAAAAAATTGAATTCCACCACTGATTGGTGGTCTTTAGAACTGTTCTTAGTCAACTTTGTCAGGTCTCTCCTTGACAAACCAAAATAATTCCATTCATAATTTAAAATAATACTGAAATCTCAAAGGAGGACATGTTTGCTTTATCTTTTTAAAGGGGTATTTTAATGAGTCATTAATACCACTTGACAAAATGATAATGGGCTTGAGTGTTCAAAAGGATTTACACAATTCTTGAGTGGTCTTTACAGAAACTCTCACAGTGTACCCCTCTAGCGAATGAGAGTGGTTTGAAAATTGGAAAGGAGTGTTGTCTATGGTTGTCAATTTGAAGGTTGTTTTCTTTTCTCTGCCAACTTTATTGCTTTTTTAAAAAAATGGCAAGATTACAAAAGATTAACAGAGCACAAAAATCCAAAAGTAAACAATGAAGGAAATAATGAAATACTAAGATTTAAATAAAACCCACCCAATCCTAGACAAGCAGAGCTGGATTTTATAACTTGCTCCTTTAAATCAATTTTTCTAGCCCTTCTGGTGTCCTTGGATGCATGAGATAAAGGATTCAAAGAATAGACAAATTTATACAAGCCTTGAACTCAAACACTGAGATTTGGCTTCCCTTCGCTTTGTTATATGTGTTTTTGGGGAGTTACGGAATTCTATTGGATATTTGGGGATGGAAAATCTTGATCAAGGGAGGGAGGGAAGAACATGCAATTGATTGTATGTTTATAAGGTAAAAAGGTTAGCAGTCTAAAAGCATCGACAACAAATTCTGTAAATTTCTTCTGTGCAGAAACATGTTAGTGCTGTGCAATTTAGGGGTGGAAAGTCATTTTCTCCACCACTAATAATGTGCTGGAAGAATCACTGGAAAACATAGTTCTCTTCCCATATAGCCTCTGGCTTAACTGTAAGCATAAATTTCTTACTGCTGCACAAACGAGCAGCCTCCCCCTTCCCTTTCTTAGAGGGGAAGCACGGGAGGAAGAAGCTCATTCGGGGAATCCTTAAAATGGGAGGCAGGAAGAGGTGGGTCTTCATAGGAAGCACTACGTAACTTTGGTCATAGCATTTCCTTCAAAGCAAGAATGAGGCAATTAACCTGTGACTTTCTGAGGTCATCAGAAGCACCATTACATGCCCTAGTAATGCCATTACATGGCGTTATGGGGCAGGTGCCTCTTGCATCTGGAAAGGATCATGAACATAGGTTGCTTGGGACAGTGAGATTTAGCATCTAAATTTAAAAAAAAAAAAATTAAAACATAAAATAAAACAAAGTAAAATGTTTCTTTAAAAATAGTCCGTCTATTCTTCTCATTCTCTGTCTCTCTCTCTGTCTCTCTCTCTGTCTCTCTGTCTCTCTCTCTCTGTCTCTCTCTCTCTGTCTCTCTCTCTCTGTCTCTCCCTCTCCCCCCCCTCTCTCTCTCTCGGTTAGGATGTCTGTCTGTCTATCATCCATCCATCCATCCATCCATCCATCCATCCATCCATCCATCCATCCATCCATCCATCCATCCATCCATCCATCTATCTATCTATCTATCTATCTATCTATCTATCTATCTGTCATAATACTTATCAAGGCTCATTGGGAACAATCTCTGATTCAAAGATAATAACGGAGTTTTGGGGACTCAGAACCATTCCAAATATTTATCTAACTGGTAAATTAATGATAGTGTAATTATGAGACGGAATGCCTACAGCTGAATGCAGAGATAGACTCTGTGAAGGCAATGCTATTTTCTCTCTGTATTTCTTTTATCTTTTCCTGCTTCACATCATGAAGGTACTGCCGGTTGTTTCTCAGAGAGAATAAGAATAAGAACAATTCTTTTCTGGCATTTATTTAGGAATGCTGATAACTACGGAAATGTGTAGGACTTTCTCTGGGTGCTGGTTCTGTCCCAATCATACTGCTGCATTAGAAGAGAGAAGGTCTCAGCTGGTAGCTTGGCCTCCATGTCTTTGTAATTCTTTCCCATATGGATCGATGAACAGCCAGAAGGGCTAATACTCTTCTTGAATGTATGGTTAGATGATTGAAGGCATGGTATAACTCTCAACTTTCCTGATTAGAAGACTAGTAAAGGAATTGGGGGAATTGTATAGTACTTATGGGGTGGGGAGCTTGTCAGGGAACATTCCCCAAGGCTTATAAGCCCCCATGAAGTGAATCAGGAGCTCTTCTATCAATTCTATATGGAGATGAGGTGTGGAGTGAGTTTCCATTGTTCTGAAAAATGTTTCTGCCCACCTGTAGGAAGTACATTTCACTTTCATGATTCTTCTCTTTTGAACTTGAGGCCACTTGTAGCAATATTTAATATTTTGGTTTTGCAATTGCAAGAGCTACTTCTGGCCCTACACCTTTCAATGAAATCAAGAGTTCTGTGTGTCTTCATTGCACGTTTTTTTTAACAATCTAGCATTGTGATGGTGAACCTATGGCACACATGCCCGAAGTAGCACACAGAGCCATGGGGCCTGGCATGCGCAGTATTGGCTGTTCCTCTTCTGGGTTTCTGGCATACAGGCGCACTTGTGAATTAGCTGGCCTTTGTGCATGCAGTAGTGCCAGAAACTGGAAGAGCTGGTCCTCCATTTTCTGGCATGAGCTTCCAGCCAGCTAACTGGAAGACTTGCTGGCCAGCGCACATGAACGGACCGGAAACCGGAAGTACATTTTTTGGCACGCGCATGCCCCCTGGGCAGCTCTTCTTTCTGGTCGCGGCCCAGAGGAGTGTGTGCACATGAAGTGCTCACTTTTCGGCACTTGGTGCCAAAAAGGTTCACCATCTCTGATATAGCACCACTCTTGCCCTCAGTATGAAGCATGCAAGCTACAGCTTGGATCAGAATGGAAACTTCTGAACACTTAACCTCTCTCATAATTCTACAGTATCATAAAACAGGGGATGGAATCTTTTCTGCCACAGTTGGAAAGGGACTCGTGTGTTATAATGTAATAACCATAACAGTAACATAACTAACGCTCCCAAAGGAACATTTTGTTTATCATAAGAGAATTAAAACTGGACTGAGCTGCACGTGCCAAGGAACACTTTGAGAAACACGTGCTGCAAAATATGCCTAATTTGCTTTGTTATGTCTGTTTGCTTGAGTCAGTATTGGAAGGAATCTCCCAGTCTCTGACTTTGCCTAATAGGAACGTACATAGTTTCCAAAGAGACAGATTTGTTACTCTGTGGCAGCAGAAATGTTGGTGAAATTGGAAAGCCCACAATGTTTATTACAAAGTTTCTATAGGGGTTAGAAGCGTTAATTCATTTTTATTGTTCAGCTCTCTTAGACTATTAAAATGTTGACTACTTAAATAATGATAGCTTTGCCTGTCATTGCCTTCAGTTAGGAAGTTAAGATTAAAAGAGAATTCCAATCTGGTCTGAGTTGAACTTCTCAAGTGGTGCCCATCAAAAAAGCAACTTTGGGGTTGGGAGAGAGGAAGAGAAAAAAATAGGATGGAAGATAGGATTAATAGAAAGACTCAGTGGAAGAGAAGCAAAGTGACATTGGGAGTATTTGCCATTTGATATAGATTTATAACATTATCATACTATGTATGTCCATTTGCTTTCAGGATTCATTTTGGAAGTTTGGCTTTGGTTAGATTGCTAAGAATTCCTTCTGACCCCTTTCAAACATATAGTTTCAACATAAAGGAATGATTCCTAAAACATATTTTTGATACAGATATATTTTTGAGGAAAACAGAGTCAACTAATACTATAGTTGGAAACATTTAGACGGCTTCCTATTAGATCAGAAATTGGTTGACGGATCTAAACAAAAAAAAAACTTTTCTAAACATTTAATTCTCACTAAATTTTACTTTCTGGTAGCCAAGAGATATTTCACACATTATTTTTTCCAGCATGGAATGTATATGATAACATGATAATGTAAAAGTAACTGCAGTGGGCTGAAGCTTTTTTTGGCTCTGCACATGCAAGGAGGAAAAACAGATGTATTGTGTATATGTGATTCTGAGTGTGTTAAGAAACACAAAAAGGGACTACAAGCCAGATATGTATATTGGGATAGAGTAATAGTGCAGATTAGTCCAGCATAATCTTCACATTTCCCCCCCTACATTAGTGTAAAATCCAATCAGAGGGGGTATTCAGCGGGTTCTGACCAATTCTGGAGAACCAGTAGTGAAAATTTTGAGTAGTTTGGAGAACTGGTAAATACCACCTCTGACTGGCCCCGCCCCATCTATTCTCTGCCTCGCGAGTCCCAGCTGATCAGGAAGGAATGTGGATTTTGCAGTAACCAACCCCTGGGGTAGGGTGGGAATGGAGATTTTACAGTATCCTTCCCCTGTCACGTCCACCAAGCCACACCCACCATGCCATGTCACACCCACTAAGCCACGCCCACTGAACCAGTAGTAAAAAAAATGTGAATTCCACCACTGCCTCCAACGTGTTTTACTATAGCCCCAGTAATCCCCAAATGTCTTGTGTTGTTCTGGTAGGAACTATGAGAGTTATAATGCAACACAATGTTGTGGATTGAGAAAGACTATCCTGCCCAATTTCCCTTTTCATGAAATATAAGTTATCTCCAAAACTGTCCTAAAGTGGTGCTGTTCCAAAGGGGGACAGGGGGAGGATATTTATTTCAGTGAATAAATGATACAAAATTTGTGTGTCACAGTTGTAACTAATTTGCCTAACCATCATTCCCATAGAAGTGCCAACAGCCCAATTTAGTAGTTATTCTCTGAAGTTTGAATGTAGTGGACCACATCTTTTTGTTGTTCCAAAAATGCAAGAAGCATGAAGGATAAAAAAGGATAATGAGTAGAGCCACTTAGTCTTGATTTGATCTCAAAAGTCCTTACATGGAATCATGAGGTTTTGTTTTGCTGAATTGTTATGACTCAGTTTTCTGCAGTAATTATATTTTCACGATCAGAGATCAGTGCTTGACTCTTAGAATAGATTATATGAGGGGCTGGGGATCTGATTAAAAGGCTGCTCCCAATATACAGATGGCATCAACCACAATCACTGAAAACTCTGGTAGCTAATCATATCTTTTTTAAAAAAAAATACTTTTTGTCCCTGGAATTAAAAAGAAAGATGAATCAAACAGAAAATACGTAAGTACTACAGTGACATCTGACAGCCCTATAAAATATTTAAATGGGACAGGATAAATTGCACAATATAAGCTTCTTTTGGAAGCATGCAAAATATTTTAAGGTCTTACGTTCTTTGCTCTCTTGATTCCTTTGCAGTTCATGAAAGGGGGATGGTGCTTGCATCTTTAGTCACATATTCCTTTGTAACTTAATTTATTTTGTAATTCTAAAAGTCCAGTTGTGTGTCTGACAGAGAACTGCCTGACAAGCTGGTGAGAGAGATTTCAGAAGAATTATAGTAGTTTAGGATCAAATGGTATCTTGGGGGATTTCTGCTTTAGCTCATTGCCTAAAAATATTGAAAGTCTGGGCTTGGGTCTTCCTGGAGTCTTCAAAATACATGATGGCATTCCACTTCCAGAATTAACTATGGCTGAGAAACTCTGAAAGCATATAGTACTTTAGAGGCTAGTTCAGGGGTGTCAAACTTGTGGCTCGTGGGCTGGATGCATCATGCGCTGACCAAGCCCATCCCCAGTTTAGCAAAGGGAGAAAAATTGTGATATATCACATGATGACAATGTGCCATCACTAGTTTGACACCCCAGGGCCAGTTTCTTGTCTTTTGCTTGATTTGCTTGTGTTCCTCCTTCTGATAGTGTAGCTCCCCAGTTACTTGCAAACCTTACCCTCTCAGCTGGCCCATGTTCCAGTGGTGGGTTGCCAATTTTTTTTACTATTAGTTCGGGCACGTTTGTGCTCGTACACAACGCTTCTGCACATGCACAGAAGTGTCTGGCTGGGTGGATGGAGCCTCCTGCCGCCGCTACTGCTGGTTTGCCCGATCCGGGCTGAACTGGGAGCAACCCACCTCTGCCATGTTCCTAGGTGCCATTCTTGGTTTTAGTCAGCTGAAAAGGGCTCTATCTGGGTCAGCTGCCTTTATAGAAATATTATTACTTGGACAAATTACCCAGGAAAATTAATACTTGGACAAACAAGAAATAAAAAAGATACATGTCTGCCTGACATTACGTATGCCTTTCCTGCTAAGCTTGCAAGTTTCCCAGATGTTGCAATCAACGTTAAGAGTAGTAAGTCAAGATACTTCTTTTATTTCATTGCAAGGTCAAGATTCATGAAGTGGGTGGCTTCCGGGTGCTTTCCCTGCCTGCCCAGTTTCATTTTTATAATGTTTCGTCTTTCTAACATCCCTGTAGTTTTAAGGTATGGAGAAAGAAGCAGCAAGAATCCTACGCAAATAGGTGATTTTCTTTTAAAATAACGGGTCTGACTTCCTTTGTAAGCTCTTGAGTTCACTATGTGAAAATTGTATTTAGAAGAGCTGGGGAGTGAAGGGGCAACAGGAGGAATGACTCTTTTTCCCATGACTGCTCCTGTTAGAGCTCTCTGCCCCTCACACTGCTTGTATTTATTGAACTTTGCTTGCTTGCAGTGGATCCCCCTTGTCCTACTGACCTTTCCTTTCCCTTGCAGCTGGGGGACGGCACTGGTTGGTCAGCCATTTGCTGTCACTTTCCTCCTCCCCATCCTTTCTGGAGCAAAGAGAACTGTAGTTGGTTTCCTATCAAGTTGCTGCTGTTACCGAGAATGATCTAAAAGTGTGTTTATCAAGCTGTCAAGCCTTGTGGGGGAAATGTTTATATTTTAATGCTGCTAAGATCAAGCTGTCTTGGGAATGCACAACTTCATTTCCCCTGTAGAAGCAGGAGCCAGAAGAGTTCTGTGTAAATCTAGGGATTTGAGGAACTGCAATTCATATCCCTTTACTGTGTATCCGTTGCAAAAGTCTTACCAATCTGGGGTCCTCCAAATGAATTGAAATTCTATTGAAATGTAAGTATCTGTGGCCAGTATAGTTTGTATACTATATACTATACACTATAGTGACTGATGATTGGAATAAGTTCCTATATGGTTCAGATTTTCTTTTTCCAGATTGTGATAAAAATTGTCATTCTTGCTGTATTAGTTTTCCTTTTGATGTGAATTCCTAAGACAGGGGTGTCAAACATTTGGCCCATGGATTGAATGCATCACGTGCTGGCCCCACCTCCGCCCAGTTTAGCAAAGAGGAAAAAAGTCCCGATATGTCACATGATGCCGAGAGTTTGACACCTGTGCCCTAAGGCAATGTACAGTTATAGTATATAGGTGATACCTACATCAATAGTAGTAACTGTGAGAGGGATCTTGGAGTTCTAGTGGACAATCACTTAACTATGAGCCAGCAGTGTTTTGCAGCTGCTAAAAAAGCCAACACAGTTCTAGGCTGCATAAACAGAGGGACAGAATCAAGATCGCGTGAAGTGTTAATACCACTTTATAATGCTTTGGTAAGGCCACACTTGGAATACTGCATTCAGTTTTGGTCACCACAATGTAGAAAAGATGTGGAGACTCTAGAAAGAGTGCAGAGAAGAGCAACCAAGATGATTAGGGGACTGGCGGCTAAAACATATGAAGGACAGTTGCAGGAACTGGGTATGTCTAGTTTATGAAAAGAAGGAGTAGTGAGGGACATGATAGCAGTGTTCCAATATCTCAGTGGCTGCAACTGAGAACTAAGGAGAAATTCCCTGACAGAACAATTAATCAGTGGAACAATTTGCCTTCAAAAATTGTGAATGCTCTGAAGAATGTGAATGTTTTTAAGAAAAGATTGGACAACTGTTTGTCTGAAATGGTATAGGGTTTTCTGCCTAACGGGGGGTTGAACTAGAAGATCTCCAAGTTCCCTTCCAACTCTGTTATTCTGATATTCTGTTAATATTCTAAAGGTCATAAAATGATAGGGGTTATTTAACGAGTTTAATGGTTGAACAGAAATTCTTAGGTAATAACTGATAGGAGTGACTAGAAGTCAAATAGGGAGTTTCTTATCTTCTGTTTAGCTGATCCTTGTAATAAGTAATAGAATTGCTGACTGGAGCATATATTTGTGGAAGTAGGTACCATCACATCCTTGAATTAGCTCTCTCCACTGAAACTGACAATTGCATGGAAATGTTTCTTCTTTGACTCAGACCTTGTCTGATCAGCAAAGTCCTATAAGGTGTCCTACATCTCTGTGTATTTTGGTGGTCCGTTAGTTTAGACTATTATTCCACATTTCTGGACTGCTCCTCAGTTTCTTTTTCTCCCTGTTCCCATGGCTCCCTCTCCCTGGCTTAAATTTTGGCCCATGGCAGCTGCCTACAATCCTGCCCTTGACTTACTGTACAAAATCCTTGGGAATCATTCTCAGTGTTATCTCATGAATGCAAAACAATCCAAAATGTTTTTAAAAAAATCTTGCAGATGAAGCAGGGGATATTTTCTTATTCAGTATATACATATTTTACATTTTGTAGGAAATAAATCCTTCCTCCATTTTTATCACTAATTTCCTGTAGGAACTTCCTTGCATATGGTTTCTGTATCATTTGAGTGGGCTCTTTACAAACTTAACTTCTTTTGTTCTCTGTGGATTTTAGCCAGAGCTGGTCTTGCAATGAAGTTAATAAAGAGACTGATATTAAGTTTTATTTGATCCAGCTTGAACAGATGGAAGGACTCTCTTGGGAAGGCTTAGAAAAAATTGTTGTAACACAGACAGGAAATATTTGAAACTCATTTAAATGAGGTGAAGGTGTTGTTGTTGTTTTTGCTATGATTACCTTGAGTATCAGATACTTCAATTGCAGGCTCACAGATATGCATCCAGTGAAAAAAAAGAAGGCTTTGTCTGGAGTTCAGTAGATATTTGAATCAAATTTTCATTTGCCCATATCTCTTTTATATAGATATGAGACCTTTGTTTTGGTGTCCTTCTCCTAGTCAAATACATCGCCATTTAAGCATCACTGGAATGTGTGTGTGTATATTGGAAGAGTATGATCAAATGCAACATTCCCCACCCACATGATTTGGGGATTTAGAGAACTGGAATTGGAAAGGTCTAGGTTGAAGAAAACTGATCTAATGTGTATCAAAGGTCCTTTTACAAAAGGCAGGTAGATTGTTTTTCTCTTGAGGAAGAAGAATAAAACATTTTGCTTCTCATTCAAGAAACTTCATCAATTGGAATGGTGTGGGGAATGGAAGGATAGGTACTGACAGTGTTTATGGAAATTTTCAGTCATCCAGGTCATGGTTGTCCCCAAAGTGCTTTTTTTTCAAAAAGCAACTGGACTTTGCTTTTTGGCTTGAAGATATTTAACTTCTCATCCAAGAACCTTCTGAAGAACTGAAGAAGCTTTTCTTGGGTGAGAAGCAAAATGTCTTCAAGCAAAAAAACAAAGTTCAGTTGCCTTTTGAAAAAAGCACCTTTGGGACAATAGGTACTGAAAGTTGAGACTGGATGGTGGGGGGATGGAAGGATAAGTTCTGACAGAATGATGATGTAATCTGTACTATTTCATGCCGCTGTTCAGCAGAAGTATTTAACTCTGCTTGAAAGAAGGAGAGGTGTTTGATAAAAAGTTCTGAATATTAACCTAGGAAATACTTTTCACTTCCACATGTCTATGTTAAAATATATCATGAAAAAGTTATGCTGTCCAAATATAATACAAAACAATGCAGTAGCAGAGTTGGAAGGGACCTTTGAGGTCTTCTAGCCCAACCCCCTGCCTAGGCAGGAAACCCTTAAAGATTAAACCGAAATAATTCAATGTGTATTTAAAAAATACATTAAAAAAGTACATTGAAATATTCCAGTAGGTATTTTAAAAAATAAATATAACTTCATTTAAACTGTCCCTAGGCTCATGTCTTGTTTTCTTAATTGGAATCCGCCTTTTTCAAGATAGCTTCCAATAAACTTTGAAAATAGTTTGGTTATTTACTGGTGGAAAATATAACTTTAAGATTTGAAATGCATAGAAGCTTCTTGTTACTATGCATGATTAAATAAAAGTCATAACTTTGAAGAAGCAGCTCTGTTTTTCTTTCTGTTGTAAATGGACAAAACTTGGGAGAAGAAAGAGAAGCTTGTGGCCTAAAATGATAAATAATTTTCTTTAAGCTTTCAGGAATGAAGTTTTCATACACAGGCACATTTTGAGATGCCTTCCTTCAAGGGATGCAAAGCTAATAATTAAGTCAAGATTGTTCTGTTTGCTAATCAGCAGTAGACATTCAATAATTATAAAAATATTTTAAGATTGAAGCAGTTAGAAATCTTGCCTTTGTATTGTGGTTGAATCATGTTGTATTCTTAAACATAATTATATGGGAATAAAGACAATTGAACTCAGTTGGGTCTATTTATGAGTGGATATTTATAGGATTGTACTGCAAAAGAAGCTAGTTCATTCATCAACTTGAAATAGTTTGCAAAGATTCTGTGTTGATTTATTCATTCCACATATTATTATTGAAGTGGCTTTTGCAGACAAACAAACTTGAGGTATATTGGCTTATTTGTAGTTTTAAATCTCTTGAAAGGCAATACAGCAGGCTGTCTCTGACCACATGTTTGTTTTTTGCCCTTTGACAATGTTTATAGGGCTTTCTTTTTGCCTTCGTTTAGAGATAGTTGTTCAAATTGTTCCTACTTCACACCAGAGTGGTTATGCAGATGTTATTGAATTTGAGCTCCCATCAGCCTTAAACCACCATGTTCTAAAGTGAGGAATGATGGGAATGAAGCCACATCTGAAAAGCCATATATTGTCAACACCTAATCTATAGCAACCAGCAAATTCTATCTTTAGCCATGCTAAGAAAGAAAAAGAAAAACTTGGAGGATTTTCATTAGTCTCTTTTCAAACTCAGCTTCTTTTAAGATACATTTTGCTCTTTAAGGCAAATGGTTATGAGAGGTAGGAAATAGACTTGAAATGGCATAGTGTAATTTTTAAATATCACATCATCATCATTCTGATTGTATTTATACCCACCCCACTTCTTTTTTGTTCCATTCAGTCATGTCCAAGTCTCAGAGACTGCCTGGACAAGTCCCCAACATTTTCTAGGCAATGTTTTCAAAAGTAATTTGCCATTGCCTCCTTCCTAGGGCTGAAGGAAAGGTGACAAACATATCCAACACACCTTACTCCTACTATTTTCCACACAACAGCAACCCTATGAGATGGTTTGGGCTGAGAGAACATGACTGGCTTTGTGCTTAAGGTGGGACTAGAACTCACAATCTCCCAATTTGTGGATTGATGCCTTAACCACAACACCAAACTGATTCTCATTTACCCCTATTAATATAGTATAACTGCTCTGAAGTTAAAAATAGTGGAAGTCCTGTTCATCTATCATTTCTTATTATTGGGCCTTTTTCAGGTTCTGGGTGGCCTATGGGTTAAATATATGTTTCATATGTGGAGACAAGATAAGTGTCCCCCAATCCTTTTAAAGAGGCTCTGTTGTCCTTGATTTGAAAAATCAAGACCAAAATTTCTATCATGGTGGCCTCAGAATCAAATGGGATAGAAGGCTGCCTTGTTCTGCAGAGTGGACATTTCCTATCTCAAGGTCAAACACAGATACAGTGTGTTGGGTCACACACTATTTACCTTTCTTTGACTCAGGACATATTAGGTCACTTCTAATGCCTTATTCGCAATTTAGATTACCAAATTCTCAATTTAGATTACTAGTTCTTGTAATCTACATACTTTATTCATTCATATTTACTGAACTTCCTTTAACTGAAAATAAGGTAACAGCAGGTGAGAATAAGATCAGGGCAAAAGAAACTTACATTTAGCAGAGTTTCAGAAAATTGGGGGAAAAAAGGAAAAGCTTGCTCAAGAGGCTAAGGTATCCCCAAGCTAAACTTGATTTTTCCTGGGGGTTTTGTTGGGATTTGTCTTTTCACACTACTGTCAGAAAAAAAAAATATTTATCTGTATTCTACCTCCCCAAAATGAAGAAAGCAATATAATGAACAGTATTTGCAAAACAATTTTTTAGCTGGGGAGTCTTTCCTCTTCCTGTCTTCTCTGAAACCAAAATTTATTATGTGTTATCTAACCTCCTATGTGGTCTGCCTGAACCTAGAAGATGAATATGCACTCTAAAAGTATTAAAGTATATGTCTGTTGCTTGCTAAGATGCAGATGTTATCTAGACACTAATGAAGGCGTTATGCATGGTGAAATCAGTTCTGTGGGAGCTAGACAAAGATCACAATTACTGTCAATTGGTACACTGTGTTGCATCTGATTGCAGACTTTAACATAAAGAACTGTAGATTTTAAGGAAATGTGATCAAGCAGAACTTTTGTCATGAGGACTAAGGCATGTTCCTGGTTGAAAAGTCAAGGTCTTCGTGATCTTTTGAAGTTGTGCATTAACAGAATTGGAAGGGACCTTAGAGGTCATCTCGCCCAACCCCCTGCTCAAGCAAGAGACCCTACACCATTTCTGAAAAATGGCAGTCCAATCTCTTCTTGAAAGTCTCGTGTGGTGAAGCTCCCACAACTTCCGAGGGCAAACTATTCCATTGGTTGATTGTTCTCACTGTCAAAAAGTTCTTTCTTACTTCCAGGTTGAATCTTTCCTTGTTCAGTTTCCATCCATTATTCTTTGTCTTTGTCTGGCCTTCAGGTGCCTTGGAAAATAGCTTGACCCCCTCCTCTTTGTGACAGCCCCTCAAGTATTGGAACACTGCTGTTATGTCTCCCCTAGTCCCCTAGTCACTAGACTAGCCATGCCCAGTTCCTGTAACCGTTCTTCATAGGTTTTAGCCTCCAGTCCCGTAATCATCCTGGTTGCTTTTCTCTGCACTTTTTCTAGAGTCTCAACATCTTTTTATAGTGTGGTGACCAAAACTGAATGCATTACTCTAGGTGTGGTCTTACTAAGGCTTTATAGAGTGGCATTAGTACCTCATTTGATCTTGATTATATCCCTCTGTTAATGCAATTTAAGATTGCATTGACTTTTTTGGCTGCCCCTACACACTGCTGGCTCATATTTAGCTGGTTGTCCGCTAAGACTTCAAGATCCTTCTGCTATTAAGCTTGGTTTCACCCAGTTTATATCTGTACTTTTGGTTTCTTATCTAAGGGTAGGACTTTAGTTTTCTCTTCATTGAATTTCATTTTGTTAGATAGGGCCCATGTTCAAGTCTGTTAAGATTCTTCTGGATCTTGAGCCTATCTTCTAGGGTGTTGGCTATTCCTGCCAGCTTACTATCATCTGCAAATTTTGTAAGTTCCTTGCATCATCAACAGCTTATTTCACACATTTTTTTCTCCTTCTCCTGTTCAGCCTCTCATTTACCCACCACTTCAGACCATTGGCCCATTCTCATCATTTTTCCCATCTTCCATTTGGAAGAATGTGATAGTTCTAGGGGTCTCGAGATTCTGCAGCTGTCTTTCCAAATCTGGCATCTTCCAGGTGTCTTCCCAGCCAGCCGGATAATTTGGGGAATCTGCTGACTAAGCTATTCTTTCCTGAGACTCCATCCACAACCACAAACCACACTTGTATGTTATTTTTCCCCTCCTGAAATCTATGATCAGATTACATTTTGAAATTAACTGAAATAACTCGGATTGATTTGGAAAGCTAGGTTAGTTAACCCTTACTCTGTAAGAGTACGCAATATCATTTTGTTTCATTGCCTTGTTTGTTTGCTGCTTGTCCCTGGAGTTCTTTTGAGTTTATATTGCTCAGTGCTTTTAAAATGTTTGTTACTCATGGCGTTGTTGTCTTCGTTTGATAGCAATAAAGTTCTGATGTTTTCTGAGTGCTAGTTTTAACAGAGCAGACACTTAACCTCTTTCAAAAGATAATGTATCTCATTACCTAACAAATGCACTACAGCATGTAAACAGCTATTTATCTTAATTGGCAGTAATGCAGAAAGCAGGAAGGTTAAGTATAATGTTGCAAGCACACTGTGATGTTTGCAGGCTGCAATGATTCTGCTGGTGGTGCCAGCAACACGCCACTGAAATTTTAGAATAACAGTCTTGCTATCAGAATACCAGATGTGGTCTTGCATGCTAAGCATTTCAGCCTTCCTGAACCAATCTTCAGACCTCCAAGTGCTGTGAAATGAAATAAAATTGATTGTAATAGCCAGGTAATTCATAATTAAACAGAACCCAAGTAAAATAATTAGAGCAGCAATATATTGCCTGCCTCCAGTTCCCTCCCCCCTACCCTATACATATACCAATATTAAAAGGGTGTTGTGGTAGATGCATGATCACACTGGGCTATACTTGTTTCTCTGGACACAGTCAAACTATATGTGGCCCCACAAATGTTGCTCAAATATAACTTCCAGTAGTGTCAGCGAACATGACCAATGCTCTTGAGGTGATCCAGTTATATATCTATATCGCGATATTCATAAAGTTTAAGCACTTCTCTCTATATTTATATTGACATATAGAGAGAGAAGTGCTTAAACTTTGTGAATCCTTTTGAATTTTCAATATCTTAGCACAAATATGACCTTAAAACAGTTCTACAAATATGTTCTAGGTCAAAACCAATATGCCACTGGATTCTCATTCTTTCCCCATTCACTAGATCTCAGGTAATTTCAGTTTATTCAGGTTGCAAAATCTTCTCTTCTGGGAAAACTCGAATGAGGGAAAACTAGCAAAAGGTTGAAATGCATGATTATTGTAATTTATGGAAATTTATATACAAACATTGTTTGTATTTTACAAAAAAAGATGCCTCAGTTACTGTCCCATAACATTTGCCATTTATGACAAATATTAAACAGTAAGCATTTTATTATAAATACAAAATGTTTTCAGTGTTCATAAATTAAAACTTGCCTTTCACAATTACGTGGGAGTTTAATGTTTTAACCAAACCAATCATTATCATTTCTAGTCATTATTATGACTAGAAACCAATTTTGACCTTTTCCTTAGGGGAAAAAAATCTATATATGTCCCTGACTGAATTTTGAGCAAACTCTTTTGTTGCCCATGGTCTTTGGTGGAACTCCATCAAATTCAATGTGAGAATCCCTGTTTTAGCTGTAGGTATGATTACTTGTATGGATTTTATTATCTATTCCCAAGTAATGTCTTGCAACATGTGCACTGACCAATAGGTCATCTTGTACTGTGTCTTTGGTGTTTCATAAAGTTTAGAATGAGGATTTTGTAAATGATTAATTTTCTATGTTGTAGAAACCACACTTCAAGGCATACCAAAATGTTTTCTTAGTTTGAGCACTACTGAAATTTGTGCTGTTTGGAAAGCTCAACTGACCTAATAAATAAAATAAATAAAATGCTTCTTTTTGCTGCTTTTCTAATAAAACCTAAAAGGGCTAAGTACAAGCAAGAGGCTGACAGTGCAGTTTTTGAACCATGCCAAGTAGTCAATGAATCTAAACCATGTGTCTGGTCGACTCACTCTTGGGAGTTGGACAAATTGATGTGTCAGACATTTGCCTGATGCTGTCTACGTTTTATAGATGTTGATCTTGAGATATTTTCATAGTCAGTGCCCTACAATTATTTTGATCATTTGACTGGAAAACTTTGAGACTTTTGTTGTTTTGGAAGGCATCCAATATTTTGGTGGGATTATATTTATTTATTTTAATAATGTATATGGCCACCCATCTCACAACAGTGACTGTGGGTTGTGTGCAAGGATTAAGACAACAGCTTTGAGCAATGATCCATGACACCCAAGATATACATTACATCCCAAGCTTAAAACCACATCAACATCAGAGCTCGCCTAACATCCTGGCCCAAATGCCTAGGGGAAACGTCAGGTATTCAGAACTTGAAAGGCTAACAGGGTCAGGTCAGGATCATCTGGCTCCCTGACAGGATGCTGTTCCATAGGACAGGTGCTGCCATACTGAAGGCACAACTCCAGGGTCCAACAAAGTGATGGTATTTGATAAAAGGGGACTGGAGCCTGTTAGATCTGGTGGGGCAAGTAGAAGTAATGGGAGAAAGGCAGTTGCTCATATAGTCTGGTGAGAAAGGCAGTTGCTCATATAGTCTGGTGGTATCCAATGTAGCACTGTATAGGTGACAAGGGCCCAAGGTGATAAGTAGCACTTAGAATTGTATTTGGAAGCCTACTGGAGCAGCTTCTGGAACAGAGTGTTATATGAGAGTATGTGAAACTCCCTGTGCTGCTGCATTCCAGATCAACTTCAGCTTCCAAATGTTCTTCAATGGAAGCCCCATATTCAGTGCATTACCAGAATCCTAATGGGAGATGATTAAGATGTGAGTTGTCATGTGCAAAGCCAAAGCCAGTGGAGAGGTGGAGGGCTTACAACCACAGCCACTTACTTTTAGTAGGGTTGAACCAGAATTCTCCCCTATCCAGACCCTCATAGGGTCCAGGCATCAGGAAAGAACTTCAGTAGCATCACTTGATGAGCCCAGGGTAGAGAGGCACAATTGGTTTTATCATTAGCACAATAGTGACAACGCACCCCATCCTCGTGGATGACCTTACAGAGCAGTTTCATTTAGATATTATATAAGTGTAGTGAGAAAGCATAAGATGGAGGTTCTCCACAAAGCATGAATCTCAGGTTCAAAGTCTCCCCCCACACACACACTAACATCAATTTGAAATAATCATGAATAAAGGAAGGGAACCATTGCAATACAGTAGCCCCAATTCCCACTTTCCTTTGGTGGGCCAGAAGAATACCATGAACAGCCACTGAGACATTAAGGAGGGCCAGAATGGATGAAGTGACCCTGAGTCCACCAGAGGTCCTTAAAAGTATATTCAAAGATTTCACAGTACTATAGCTATGGCCGACTCCTAACTGGAAAGGACCCAGATAATCTGTTTCTTCTAGGACCAAGCTGGATAAAAATTTTCCAGATCCCTTGGTCCACCAACAATCTCTTAGGAAGAGGGCAGATGGTCTCCTTCAAGGCAGGCAGAACAGCTTCCCACATTGCAGGATTTGCCACTGTCTGGACCCAACCACTTGTTGGTTGTCTGGACCCAACTGTCTGTACCCAACCACTTGTTGGTCCCAGGAAACCTTAGTCAGCCCAGAGGGAGAGGAATTAAAATACAGGTGGCTGAACTCAATGCACAGGGAACTCTGCTCATTTCATCAGAGCTAATATCTTCAATCTCTTCCCAGATAACTGTCTCAGACAATTCCAAAAGATCTGTACATCTAGATTCTAACTCCAAACAAAACTGAGTGACTTTATCTAATAGATGCTTTGAAGAGTCTTTCTGTGGTCCTTCTTAGCCACTTTGTAGATCTAATAAGGATTTAGAAATAAGAAATCTCACTTATTGCCACAAAACAATCTTTAAGAAAGGCTATTACCTATGTTTGGTGAGTTTCACTTGGTGTTTATCTCCAGAGGCATTCTAGGTGCCTTTTATGCCATGATATAAATGTAGTGAGTTGGGAGCAAAGTATATTTAAAAAAGAAATCCCAAAGTAAATGTAACTAAGATTTTCAAAAATATGAAGGGACTTTTATGTGGTATTCATTTTTATATAGAATCCAGAAATCTTGTGGGACTTCATGGCCTCTTTCAGACTGTCAAGAAGAGTAAGGAATTCCTTATTTTTTTTCAACTATGTTTGAAAATCAGATTAAGTTTCCTTCAGCACAAATTCCCTAAAGATCCAAAGATTCAGCAAGTCATCCCCCTTTCTTAAGTATTTGAATTAACAAAAGGGATATCATCCAATATGAGGGACGTCATCCAATGAAGTGCAATGTTAATATATAATTTGCAACTTGAGGACAATAACTATGTAATTCTGATAGTGTTGAATTCCATTCTTATATCTTTCAGCTTTGAAGAGATCCTTTGAAGTTGAAGAAGTAGATCAGCCTTCAAATTCTTCTACTCCACAAAGACGGGCACCCAATCCTCTTGCAAGGTCCACAGTGTCCAGTTCCACACAGAAATTCCAAGATCTTGGGGCGAGGAATTCAGAGACTCCTTCCAGACATGGGGAGTCTCCCAAGTCCTCTTTAAGGAGAGTTGAGATTTCTGGGCCAAAACATCCTGAACCAGTGTCCAGAAGAACAGAAATCTCCATTGACATATCATCAAAGCAAGTGGAAAATTCCACCTCAGGAGCATCAAGATTTGGCCTCAAGAGAACAGACGTGTTGGGACACAAGCCTCTTGAGACTCCTCCCAGAAGGACTGAGATCAGTATAAGTAAGCCACAGGACCAAGCTCTTCGCAGAATGGAAGTCCCCTCAAAGATCCCTGAACCAACTCAGCGCAAAGTTGAAGCCACTGGCCCGTCTTTGCCTGATGTTGCTCCCAAACGTGTGGAAATCCAGGTAACAAAATCTGAGGCCCCAGTGCCACCGATCAGGCAGACTGAACATGTGGAGCATTTTTCAACCAATCCGCATCTGCCACCAGAACAAAAGATACAGCCAGGAGTGACTGAACTACCATACAAAGGCCAAGAAGGTAAGCAGATGATCTCCTTTTAGCTCTTGTCCACGTCTTCCTTTCAGAGATCTTTTGCCAGTTCCCAGGATTATAATTAGTTATTATTCTAAAAGAAAAGAAAAGAAATTAACATATGGATTCATGGTATTATTTCAGTTATAGCTCACCTGTATTTTTTTATTTGAGTTACATCTCTCCTTTCGTACAGGAGCTCAAGGTGGCAACCCATGGCAACCCATAAAGGGCTACCCTATAGTGGGCTGAGAAAGAGGGGTCTGCCCAAAGTAACATAAGGGAGCATCTGCGGTTGAAAGTGGAGTAAAATCTTTACTTTCTTACTTCAAGCCAAACACCTTAACCACTATACATTGGCTTTTATTATTTGTCCGTATTTTTTTTTTCTTGGGGTAGCAACAAGATTTTGATTACCAATATTTTAAAGGAATAACCACTATTATTGCTTTATGTTAATTGTGAGCTACAATTGTGTTCATATTTATTTTAGATTATTGTGGATGAGTTGTGTCCTTCTGAAATGGCATTGGATTTCTATGTTGGTTTTTCTTTTTGCAATTAAGGAAAACTGAATTTTATAATTTATAATGGACTAAGCAAATGCATTACATTCATTGGATTTGAAATCATTGCTAGCAAAATAAATCACTGGATCTTTCCATTTTGAAAAAAATCCATAAGCTAGATACATTTTATATGAACAGTATAGTTTCTAGTGGTTATATGCAGGGGTGGGTTCTGGCAGTCACTACTGCTGGTTTGCTCATGGCTGTACCATGTGCGTATGCACAGTGCAATAAAAATGGCTCACAAAAAACAAGATGGCGCCGCCTATGGTGCCGCCCGGAGAACCAGTTCAAGGCCGTGGCAGGCCTGGGCCGCCAAACTACTACCAGTTCGGTTGAACCAGTCTGAACTGGTAGGAACCCACCACTGGTTATATGATTGTAGCATCAGTCAAACTGTGATTGCATTTCTTGAGCCTTGTACTATATGGCCCCATACAAAAAACTCAAATAGAAAATGTTCAGAATTGCAACCAAATTGCATTTATGGGTCCAAAATAGATTCTATGATGAATGTCCAGGATTAGTGGTCAATTCAAGAATGTGTGTTTCCTTTGGAATAAAGTCCTTCTTCAAAGAGCTGTCATGTCCAGATAGAAAAGAGTTGTGGGGCTAAATTTACAGATCTTTAATACAGATTAATTAATTAATTAATTAATTAATTAATTAATTAATTAATTAATTAATTAATTAATTAATTAATTAATTAATTAATTTATAGGCCGCCCAATCCCGGAGGACTCAAGATCCAATTGTAATAGCATGACTATTTGTTTATGATTTGCAGATAAGTTAGTTGACCTTGAGAAAGATGTTTGCATGGTGTGATTTTTGGTTTTTTGTTCTTTAACACATCCACATAGCTACCTACACTTTTTGAAAGATTTTCATTACAGTTGTCCAGCTTATTTTGACTAGTAAGTCAGAATTCTAAAATCACTCACAATTGTATATAATTAGTATTATGAATAAATAACTTAACTGTGCTGGCATTTTATTTGGTGCTAGCCATGAGACTGAGATCTTGACTATCCTGACTTTCAGATGGCAATTCAGAGACAACTTTACAATTTAACAGGATGAGAATATTTCTGGCATGGCATTTGTCATATTTTGACCTTCCAGAGAAAGGATTTCATAGATGCTCTTAATTTTTTTTGGTAGCGTTAGAGTTGTGAATGCACTATAAAGGAATGCAGTTAATCAAAACATTGTAATGTGCATAAGCATTGTATTTCCTTTTTTATGATGCTTTGGTAGAACTATTTTATAGTAGCAAACAACTTAAATTAAAAAAAAACAGTCGGTTTAAGAAGATCCAGTGCTTTCTGACCTCTTGCAGCTGAAGAGTAATGGTTTTACTGTAAACAAAAACAACTTTTAGGTAGTTGGACTGTACTTAATTTTCCCAAGAGGGATAAGTGTTCAAGAGGTGAATTCTGCAAGTTGGGGATAGGAGTTTTTTTTTAAGATTTGGGGAGTTTTCTTTGTTCTTTGAATGGTGTTAAGTCTACCTTTATTTTTGCATGTTGTACCTTAAAGTAATAAAAAGCATGTTGATTTTTATATTGGCATAGTAAGATGACACAGAGTAGGGTTTTGGTGTCACAAAAAAGGACATGCAGTGTAAGGACTATTTGTTTCCAGTCCTAGATGGAAGTGTATTTTATTTATTCTATATTTTATATTTATTTCCTTGTACCTTTGTTATTTCTCCATGTCACTCAATTGATATGAATTCTGTCTCCTACTCTCCTCTTGAAAATTTCATATACTTTTTTCTACAAGACCCTCTTTAATGCTTCAAGGTTCAATTGTAACAGCACTACCATACTATTTGTTTAGGTTTGCAAATATTTTAGTTGGACGTAACAAAAATGGTGCCATAGTGTGGTTTTTAGGTTTTTTTTTGTTTCTAATATAGAGAAGTTTCCTTGAGTCCCAGGTCACCAATTCTCTTTTCTACTTTCTTCTGCTAACAAGGTCCTACTTTCCCCTTTGTTAAATGTAATGTGGTATTAAAAAGGATTCCTATTTTTTGTTGCAGTTCCCCCTTAGTATATACTGAGTGTGTGTAATTCTGCTTCTCTGCACAGGTCTAAAAAAGAGATTGTGAAAAGGAGTAGATTCAAATTATTAGAAAGATGCTCTTCTGTGGAAAAATATTATGTATAGTGTTTCCAGTTTTTTAGTTATGAAAAAGAATAGCTAAGGGGGAGAGAGCTCTATATAAACTCATTATATGGATAGTTTTACTTCCTCATTTGTAGTATTAAAACTTAGAGTCATTTATTGAAGTAAAAAATAGGACTGATGCGGAAGAAATATCTCTTATATAAAATATAATAAAATAATGGACAGTGGGTAGCAATTTAGAACGTTTTTAAAGGAGTCAAAGTCATATGACTCTATTTAGTGGCAAATGGTTTTCATGACTGCTTAATAAGTTCAGAGTAGCAGGCATATCTCTGGTATACCAGTGCCTAGGCCCTAGGTAGTAACAGTAGAAATAGAGATTTAGAGATTTAGAGATTTATTAACATTTATAGGCCGCCCTTTTCCCTGAGGGGACTCAGGGCGGCTTACATAAAATCAAGGAAGGGGTATACAAACAATAACGCAGACAACATAAAATAAAATAATGAGCAACATTCATTCATCATTCGGGAGGGGTAATTATCTTTGTCCCCAGGCCTGACGAGCTAGCCAGGTCTTAAGGGCTATGCGGAAGGCCTGGACGGTGGTGAGAGTACGAATCTCCACGGGGAGATCGTTCCAAAGGGTCGGAGCTACTACTGAGAAGGCTCTCCTCCTTGTAATTGCCAGCCGGCACTGGCTGGCAGATGGAACTCGGAGGAGGCCCAATCTATGAGATCTAATTGGTCGCAGGGAGGTAATTGGCAGAAGGCGGTCTCTCAAGTACGCAGACCCACTACCATGGAGGGCTTTATGGGTGACTAGTAGCACCTTGAAGCGCACCCGGAGATCAACAGGTAGCCAGCGCAGCTCGCGGAGGATAGGTGTTATGTGGGTGAACCGAGGTGCGCCCACGATCACTCGCGTGGCCGCGTTCTGGACTAGCTGAAGTCGCCGGATGCTCTTCGAGGGCAGCCCCAAGTAGAGCACATTGCAGTATTCCAGCCTAGAGGTCACAAGGGCCCGAGTGACTGTTGTGAGAGTCTCCCGATTCAGGTAGGGTCGCAACTGGCGCACCAGGCGAACCTGGGCAAATGCCCCCCTGGTCACAGCCGTCAGATGGTGGTCAAAGGACAGCTGTGGATCCAGGAGGACCCCCAAGTTGCGAACCCTCTCTGAGGGGTGTAGAATTTGACCCCCCAGCCTGAGCGATGGAGTACTGGTCGAATTGTTGGGAGGGAAGCACAACAGCCACTCGGTCTTTTCCGGGTTGAGTACAAGCTTGTTAGCCCTCATCCAGTCCATAACGGCCTCAAGACCTCGGTTCATCACGTCCACCGCTTCATTGAGTTGGCACGGGGCGGACAGATACAACTGGGTATCATCCGCATATTGATGGTATCTTATCCCGTGCCTGCGAATGATCTCACCCAGCGGTTTCATGTAGATGTTGAATAGTAGGGGGGATAAGACCGAACCCTGCGGCACCCCATATGTCAGGGGCCTGTGGGTCGATCTCTGCCCCCCCACTAACACCGACTGCGACCTGTCCGAGAGGTAGGAGGAGAACCACCGCAGCACAGTGCCTCCCACTCCCACCTCCCGCAGTCGTTGCAGAAGGATACCATGGTCGATGGTATTGAAAGCCGCTGAGAGGTCGAGGAGAACCAGGATGGAGGGGTGACCTCCATCTCTGGCTCTCCAAAGATCATCGGTCAATGCGACCAAAGCGGTTTCTGTGCTGTAACCGGGTCTGAAGCCTGACTGGAAGGGGTCGAGATAACTTGCTTCCTCCAAGGACCGCTGGAGCTGGAAGGCCACCACCTTCTCAACAACCTTCCCAAGAAAGGGAAGGTTGGAGACTGGACGGTAGTTGTTGAGGACAGCTGGATCCAAGGATGGCTTCTTCAGGAGGGGTCTCACCACCGCCGCTTTTAGCGCGGCGGGGAAGTTCCCCTCCCAAAGAGAGGCGGTAACAACCGCCTGGATCCAGCCTCGTGTCACCGACATAGAATAGATATAGAAAAGTGAGTTTTCCATTTGTAAGTTTTCTGAGTGAATTAAATCAGCCATTCTGTTGTCATTAGCCTGATCAGGCAAAGCCCATCTTAAGTTTTCCTGCTCCAAGTTTCATTGCCACATGTTGTAGGTCATTCTGGAACTTTTAAGTAAGATCTTAAAAACATGTGATGGAAACAGCTCTTCTACTCTGTTCCATCCAGTTATTTCTTCACTTTATTGAATGATATTCCTAGCACTCAAGGCAGCTTTATAAATTGTCTGCCTGTTTTTGTCTCATATTGCCATAACGTCTTGGGATACAAATGAAACTGCACAGTGCTAAATATTCATTTCATTTCTTGTATACAAAATAGTTTAGATTGTGGCTCACTTGATTTAGCAATACTTAGGGCTCCTTTGCAGCAACTGTTCACTATAGATCATAAACATCTAGTTTTAGAGGACACGTCCTCAAGGTTGAGGCTTTGCTTCACTCCCCAGCTTAGTGTGGAGACAATCTAAATTTGTCCTTAGCTGTTCCAGTTCTAAAATAGTGCTTTCTCTCTTGGGAAGAAGGCAATTTTGTTTTGCTACTCTAGTTCTATTTTGCAATCTTAATGGGATCTTTCCGGGTGCTTTGAATTGTTGCCATGATGCCATTATTGTCATTCTTTTGCAACATTTGCCCATTTGGATTATTTGAGAGTGGCTATTAGTGACAGGAGGTCTGCCAGTTTCATCCTCTAGCCTCAGGAACAGAAAGACCAGCAAAACTGTCTACTAGTCTTCTGGAAGACTGTAAAGTAGTTTGGCTGAAAGATTGGTGGGATGGAAGATAACTGGGATAAAGTGAGAAGAAGTTTCCTGAAATATTCTGTGAAGCTTCGTCTCACATCCTCGGCCTCACCAACCTGGGTGATATTTGGTGACCGGCCTATATGTCTTCTGGCAAACTGGGAGATCCTTGTTCAGAAATGGCCTAAGTCAGTGATGGTGAACATTTTTTGGCTCGTGTGCCATAAGTGGGGGGAGTGCAGGGGGATCGTGTGTGGGCATGCCGCACCCATAATGCAATGCGCTACCCCCAATGCGCATGTGCACACTACAGGCACTCCCCCCATTTTTGCATGCTTTTTTCACCCTCCCCAGGCTCCAGAGGCTTTATAGGAGCTTGGGGAGGGCGAAAACAGCCTCCCCCGCCCCCGGAAGCCCTCCGGAGGCTTCACGGATCTTCAAGAGGCTTCCCTGAAGCCCCCGGAGCGCTCAAAACAAGCCTCCGAGCAAACTGGAAGTGACTTCTGGTTTGCTCGGAGGGTCGTTTTGAGTCTCAGGAGGGACCTTCAGGGACCTTCTGGAGGCTTTCCTGAAGCCTCCAGAGCAGTCAAAACGAGCCTCCAATCAAACTGGAAGTCCGTTCCCGAACTTCCGGTTTGCCCATAGGGCTGGTTTTTTGCACTCCGGAGGCTTCAGGGAAGCTCATGAAGCCTCCAGAGGGCCTCCGGGGGGCGGGGGAGGCTATTTCCACCCTCCCCAGACTCCTATAAAGCCTCTGGAGCCTGGGGAGGGCGAAAAATGGCTTTAAAAAAGGGTGAACTCAGCTAGCCAGTGCATGCATGCCCTGACAAATGGCTCCGCGTGCCACCTGTGGCACGCGTGCCATAGGTTCGCCATAACTGGCCTAAGTGATAGACTACTATCACAGAGCATTTGCACCCTGGTTACCTGTCATTTGAAAGCTGGCTGAAATCCCAGGCATCCACCCACCTTCACCCAAGATAGTGCCACATATTTTAAGGCATGTAAGAGGTTGTTGAGTAGGAATGGAAAAGCCAGGGGAATCACTGCCCTTAAATTGTTCTGCAGTGGAGCTGTAAGTACAAAACTTATTACTGAGATGAATTAAAGATAAACCTTTGGGCATTGAAAAATTATGCTGGCATATATATTTTTTTTGCCAAATTGAGGACTGGAGGAAAGCACACAAATACAGGCATGACAAAAGCCCTAGAGAGCATGGGTTATTACCAACTTTCAGTTTTTGGCTGTGACTGTTGAATTCTCATAGCTCATTAACTTTTGTCATCGCTGGAATTGGAGATGTCTATGGAAATTCTCAGTCATCCAGGTCATGGCTGTTCCAAAGGTGCTTTTTCAGGAGGCAACTGGACTTTCTTGTTTTTCTTTGAAGACGTTTCACTTCTCATCCAAGAAACTTCTTCAGCTCTGACTGGATGGTGGGAAATGGAAGGATTTATATTCCTTACAGACTTTATATTCTATTATTATACATATCTTCAAGGAATATAAATCCTTCCATTCCCCACCATCCAGTCAGAGCTGAAGAAGCTTCTTGGATGAGACGTGAAACGTCTTGAAAGAGAAACAAGAAAACCCAGTTTCCTCCTGAAAAATCGGAGATGTGTAATAAATCAGTGGAATAATACAGAATTCTTCAAACCAACCTATACTAAAGCACAGACTGGAAGGATTCTATACCATTGTGTACAATTAAAGAAGGCATCCGTTTAAAGTGGGAAGGCAAAACATGTGTTTCATCCATGCTGCGATTCACAGAATAGGCATCATAATATTGCTTTTTTATCCTTAGCCTTTTAAGCAGCTGAGCATAAGAAGAATTACTAAGAAGGTTTATGAAAGGAAGAATTTTTCAAAAGATATGGATATTATTTTAGGTAGAGCTTTGAAAGTGATCTTATCTCTCCATTGGCTGCACTAAGATTCTAACAAGGTAGATGATGAAAAGGTTAAAATGCATGGAATTGTTTTCACAGGAATAACAAGTTGGAGTGAAAAAAAAACAAAGCTTTAAAACTTGTAAAACTAAGACAGGAATACCCTATTTATCTATTTCTTTCAGTTAGTAATAACAGGACACACACACACACACACACACACACATCTATATATCTATATCTATATCTATCGATCTATCTATCTCTCTCTCTCCATCTCTCTATATCTATCTATCTATCTATCTATCTATCTATCTATCTATCTATCTATCTATCTATCTATCTATCTATCTATCTATCTATCTACCTACCTACCTACCTACCTACCTACCTACCTACCTACCTACCTACCTACCTACCTATCTATCTATCTATCTATCTATCTATCTATCTATCTATCTATCTATCTATCTATCTATACCAGTTAAGGTGCATAGAGATGAAAGCTATTGAACAACAAATGATTAAATATCAAAGTTAAATCAGAGCTGGAAGGAGATAGGGAAAAGAATTTTCTTAGCATAAAAAGGACCTTTTAAACTAACACTTTAGAAAATGATGCACATATGTTGTTTACCAATTTATCCCTGATCGACTCCAAAGCTTTGTTCATTAATGGAACTTTTTCTTCCTTTGTAGTGACATTTTATTATTTGTTTGGTTTATAGAGTTTCCTATCTGTAAAAGTGGCTTACACAATCAAAACATAAACAGTACAAACATAATTAACTATAAAACAGCTATATAAACAATAAAAACATTAAAATAAATTGAGCAATGAAAGCCATACAGTCCAATACAATCACCAGGAAAGCGCAGCCATCAAGAACAGTACAGCCATTTTATGGGCTCTACACCATTCTCTGATCCCCAGGCCAGATGGCAAAACTAGGTCTTCAGGTCCTTCTGGAAGGCCATCAAGTGGGGGCCATCTTGACTTTGGGGTGAATGATGTTCCATAGGCCAAATGCAGCAGTAGAAAAGGTCCTCCTGTGTCCTGCTGGATGACTCTCTAGTAGATGGAACCTGTAATGAGCTTATTCTGATGAACCTGATGTAAAAGGTAGATGTCATTAGGTTGAGGTGGTCCTTCAACTTGACCCCATGCCACGCAGGGCCTTATAGTTTATCATTCAAAGCTTTGCAAAGGCCTCCTAGCCACAATTGGGTCCTGTTCTTTTGAGTTGGACTCATGAATCCACAATGAATCCCAGATTGTGCACTGGGTCTCAGGAAGTGCAACTCCATCCAGAACCATAGATGATAAATTCTTAGATCCAGGTGGTTCCAAAACTCATAGCCACTCAGTAGTCTTGTCAGAATTGAGCTGAAGCTTGTTATTCTCCATTCAACCCCCTTTCTGTTTCCACATATCAAGACATGGCAGCACTTCCTACTTCAATGGAGCAGAAATATAGCTGGATATTATCAGCATGCTGATGATAGCTCGCTCTATGGCTATGGAGACTTTATCCAGCACCTTCATATAGGCTTTAAACTGGAGCAGAAAGGACTGAAACCTGTGGCACACCACAATTTAGGGGCTGAGGATAGAATGCCTTGTGCTCAGTCAACATTGACTGAAACTGGTCTCTAGAGAAGGAAGAGAACTAACTTCACACCATGCTGCCCACTCCCAACTACTACTGCTGATCCAAGAGGATACCATGGACTTGAAAGCAACCAAGAGGTCAATTAAGCCAAGGGTGGATGCATTTGCTCCTATCCTACTTTTGTCAGAGGTCATCGATATACATGATTAATGTGCCACCATCCTATACCAAGGACTGAAACCCAACTGAAAGGGGTCCAGATAGTATGGACCCTCTGAAGCTGTTGCACAATCATCTTCTTAGCCATCTTCCCTAAAAAGGGAAGCCTTTGTCTTTGTAATCATCTAAGTGTCTATATGGCAATGTCATATTATCACAACTGATTACACAATTGTGTAATCACAACTGATTGTGTCATATTATCAAAAAATGAAGAAACAAACAAACAAACAAACAGGAGAGGATACAATTGTTCACATGATACTTTACCTTGGAGCCAAACAAAGAGATGCAAAGTTAAGGGAGTGGATTTTTAAACCCTCCCCCCTCCCTCACTTCTGAGTTTTAAAAAAATGATTCATGAGAACATTTAGTTCATCTCTGTTTACAAATTAACAAACTGCATGGAGACATAATTAATTTAATCCTTGGCAAATCATCAATTTAAGTTACCACCAGGGTTGGTATAAGTATCGTTGCTCATTCAAGACTCAAGATAGAACCTGAATCCTAGAGTTGGTAACAGCTGCTGGAAGATGGGGAGATGTTGATTTAAAACCAACTCTGGCATCCTGGGACAGCTGCTGAGCATAAGATGTGAACAATGAAAGCAGCTGTCTGTTGGGAGATTTAAAGCAGGAGACAGCCACATTCAGTGCAATCAATAACAAAGTGGTCTTTCACTTCCAATGAAGTCTTGTATATAAAAACAAAGAATAAAATAGATATGAAAGATTCTTATAACACTCCTTTATCTGCCTTCCTCTGCTCATATTTACAATCCCTACAAAAGAAAAGTGCTGTTTCAATTTTCCTCTAGTAGCCTTCCACATAAATGTCTTGAGGCTGAAACTCTCTGAACTCCGTGCCATCAGCCTCAACCAATTTAATGAGTACCAGCTTGAGTGGAAAGGCACTAATATTAGCTTAGTTCCAATATCCTCACCTCTTTCCCTCATCTTCTTCCCATCTAACTTCCATCTGGTTAAGTTTTGGAGTAATTCCTTAATTACGTGTGAACCAGTAATAGCACTGGTAGCAACCCACCGCTGGCCAGATCTAAGCATCCTGTGGGCCAGAACCGGCCCCCGGGCCTTGAGTTTGACACCCCTGCGTAGAAGATAGGCTCAAGATTCAGAAGAATCTTGACAGACCTAAACATTGGTTCCCACCTAACAAAATGAAATTCAATGTAGAGAAAAGTAAAGTTCTACACTTAGGCAAGAAAAATCAAAAGTACACATATAGACTGTGTGAAACCAGGCTTAATAGCAGTAACTGTGAGAGGGATCTTGGAATCTTAGTGGACAACCAGATAAATAGGAGCCAGTGGTGTGCAGCAGCAGCCAAAAAAGTCAATGCAATCCTAAATTGCATTAACAGAGGGATACACTCAAGATCAAGTGAGGTACTAATACCACTCTATAAAGCCCTAGTAAGACTACACCTAGAGTATTGCATCCAGTTTTGGTCACCACACTATAAAAAGATGTTGAGACTCTAGAAAAAGTGCAGAGAAGAACAACCAGGATGATTAGAGGACTGGAGGCTAAAACATATGAAGAACAGTTACTGGACATGGCTAGTCTAGTGAAGAGAAGGACCAGGGGAGACATGATAGCAGTGTTCCAATATTTGAAGGGCTGCTACAAAGAGGGTCAAGCTATTTTCCAAAACACCTGAAGGCCAGACAAGGAATAATGGATGGAAACTGAACAAGGGGAGATTAACCTGGAAATAAGGATAAAATTTCTGACAATGAAAACAATCAGATGGAACAGCTTGCCTTCAGAAGTTGTGGGAGCTTCATCACTTGAGACTTTCAAGAAGAGATTGGACTGCCATTTGTCAGAAATGGTGTAGGGTCTCCTGCTTGGTTGAGAGGTTGGACTAGATGACCTACAAAGTCCCTTCCAACTCTGCTAATCTGTAATCTGTAATTTCCATCATAACATGGAAATGGAATACATCCTTATGGATTTTAATTAGATTAGAATTTTGCTTTGGAAGGTTACAAAAAGTTGTGCCTGGATAAGGAAGCAAGACTTGCTTACCTGGAAAATATAAAATCCAATCATAAGCACCTGATATTTGTATCCCATTGTGATTAAAATATACACGCAACTTTTATGGCAGAGCAGATTAAGCAATTGAAAAAAGTAATCCAGAACTTTTGTAACAGAAACCTTTCTAAGATTTCCTCAGCTTTTATTTTGTTTATTTTAAATTTCCTTCCCAGTTATGCATCTATGGAAATTTGTGATGCAGACAAGCTCTTTAAATAAATTACATTATTGATTAATATGCATACTATTAGGACCCAGTAGTCATAAATCAATAGTTATTTCATGCTTTTTAAAACAATTTTTGTTCTTTGCTTTAAGTTGCTGGAAGTTTAGTATCCTTAAATACCTTAGACATTATTTTATGCTGTCCTAGATTTGGGGATGCTGACTGCAAAAAAAGTAGGTGACCCCTTCCCTCTTTTTTTCTAATAGCAATAAAAATTGAATTTTATTAACTGAAGTTATTTATAACCAAGCTTTGCACTCATACACAAACACACATATAAATAAACCCATCCACTGGTGAAATCCATTTATCTTTGCTACCGGTTCAGTAGGAATGTATGCGCAGACCGTCAAAAACAGACATGCTGACGTCCAGGTGGGTAGGCGGAGCCTGCTACCAAGCACCTGCAAAGGTAAACAAACAGTGAGGGGGGGAATCCATTGTGTCACACAATTTAGATTAATAGAAATATAATATAAATCGCACTTCACAGATGATCATTGGAAAAACCAGCTCACCCCAACCAGTTTCATTTTTTTTACTACCGGTTCAGACGAACCAGTAGCATTTTTACTACTGGTTTGGGTGAACCGGTCCAAACTGGTTGCATTTCACCCTTTAACTCATCCCCAAAAATTATAGTTTGAATTAAATCAAATACGAATATTTAGCAGAAAGCATCAATTGCCACTGTTGTAGCTAATCCTAATCACCTTTCTAAGATGGATATCTATGGAAATTTTCAGTTGTCCCTTTGGGACAACCATGACCTGGATGCCTGAGAATCTCCGTAGACTTTTAGTTATGCACTTTGGGATGAACACCCTTCAAATGGTATGGGAATATGAAAGGATTTCCATAAAAATTGCGCACTACAGGAACCATTTGCACTTCAGTTTGAGATGCAAACAACACAGACTCATCCCCAATAGCCTGCGTTGGTCAACAGTGAAGGGACATAGGGCAGAAAACATCCTGCAGCCAAGAAGGCTCTACACCCATTTGACCCTGAGGACATAGATAAAACTCCAAGTGGCCTCAAGGACTCTCTAAAAGGATGCAAATGACCAGCTGTCTGCAAAGAATATAAATTCTTCCATTCTGCTCCATCTAGTCAGAAATGAATAAGCTTCTTGGATGAGAAATGAAACATCTTCAAAAGAAAAAAACAAGAAAGTCTAGTTGCCTATTGAAAAAGCACCTTTGGGTCCTAGAATTAATATTTTTCATTGTAATTGCTATGAATTATTAAGGATTGGGGGCAATTGAAAAACAGAGATTGCATATGGTTGCCAGGAGGTGACAACTGATGGAATCCTAGCTGTGATAAGGAGCAACTGCTACTAACATTTTATTTTTAGTTTAGTTCAAGTTCCAGTAAGTTTTATTGTCATTTCAACAATATACAGTACAGTACCCAGTGAAATGGAACAACGTTTCCCCAGGACCAAGGGGCTACATCAGACAACATAGATAAAAAAAGAAAAAGAGCAGGACACAGAACTACATATAGCTTTAAATTTAAGAACTTAGAGAGTGTTGAGGAGTCTGATGGCTTGTGGAAAGAAACTGTTACATAGTCTGATTGTGTGGCCCTGAATGCTTCTGTACCTTTTTCCAGATGGCAGGAGAGTAAAGAGCGTGTATGAGGGGGGTGGGGATGGTTGGTAGGAATGTATGTTTTTGGATGGAGAAGAGAGATTCTACATTTCACTTATAAGGTTTGCATTGGGATTGCGTTTTTTTTAACACAAACATACAATGAAGAGCCAAATGTTTTAAACTGAAACACTCAGTTTCAAATTAACAAAAGCTCTGAACTTATTAGAAATGTCCCACTGATCATTCCTGGGTTGTTTTTGAGTTTGAAAGAATCCTTCACCTGAACTGAAAGATTTCAAGAAGAGTAAAACAAAATTGGGAGCCTTCTGATAATTACAATTGCAATTAAAGTGACTTTTATGGGTGATAGATTATGAGGGATAAACTCTCCATCTCAAGCCCCCTTTCCCCTATTGACTTAAAAATCAGAGGTGCCTGTTTTATCAAACCAAAGTTTTTGTATCAATAGCGATCCTTATAATACTTTCCCCTTCCCTCAGTTCTGCTGAGGGAAGGGGGAAGTATTATTTTCTGGGTAGAAAATAATCTGGTTGGTTCCTACAAATATTGATCATTTAAAGGATGAATTCTATGGTTTAGAACTGGAGTGATCTTCCTCTTCACAGTTAGACAATTTGCTAAAATGTGTTATCGCTTTCACTAAAAATTGGATCTGAGAGCAAATAATAGCATATTCTCTGCCCCGAGCATTAAGTTAAGTGAATTTTAAACTAATCTTGAATTTTAAAGCTTTTTATGTTCCTAGATTGTTTAATTCCACAGGCTGATGATGACTCAATAATGATCTCATGTAACATAGAGCTTTATCGATGGACGCCAGTTGTAAAGTGTTTTGCTTGTAAAATGTTTATTAGAACCTCAAGTTGTAGATAATCAGTGAACAATTGGTTTTCGTAGCTATCAGAAGAATTTACTTGATTTCCAGCACTTGAGTTTCTTGGCTTAATGCAGTGCTTCCCAAACTTTTTTTTCTTCAAAACTGCTTATCCGACAGTCCTTTTTACCCAGTAACATTTTAAGTCACTTTAAATGTCCGTACTGTAATACCCAAAGAAAAACCACTGGTTTAATGGGTTCTCATTGACAATCACACTAGCCTTAGCTTGTAAATGCATATGCCATTTTTTGAAAGACTTAATGGAAATGCTGAAGTACTGCTCAGCTACAGAAAGTCATTGTTATCTCTCCACCATATTGTTATGCATAATAATTTTTATGACAGGAACTGGTAATGAGTATCCTAATTTATGTTGGGACATACTACCATATGTCAGACTCTATTCCCAGTAAGCACTTGGGAAGGGCAAAATCTTGTACAAAAGATCCCAGTGAAATTCATCAAATGCTTTATGTAGCAGCTTTCTCTCTCCCCCCCCCCACAATTATATATCATATAAAGTGATAGGCACAATCTGTCCTGTTTCCTAAGCCTATATTTTTTTACAGAATGCCACTTTTTCTACAGGATTTCTTTAAAATGTGCAGTCAGCCTAATAGCATATATTTGCCCCATAAATTACAATTTTATGGTCTTTTTCCACATTCACAGAGCACCTTAATGGCAGCTTCACCTGCCACATTGAACAATAATTGAACAGAAGATTGATATCTTGTCAGACACTTTTGTTTTCAGATATGAATGCATACTAGTTCAACATCTTCTGGAGGAGAATCCAATTCAACAACAATAGTAAATAAATTAAATATTGCAGGTTCAGTAACCTATGTTGTAGTTTAATGCAGACATAACAAATGAGGGTAAAGCCTACAAAGCTGGCTTCTGCAGGTATTTCAATATTAAGAACTTTCAAATTAAGTAGTTGAGTTAAACTCTTTTAAAATATCATTGGTGCAGAAAGCTGTACTTGCTGTTGTTTTGTCTCCAGGGTGATATTTGGATTTCATTTGGAGCAGGAAGGAATTGCTTCCTGTGCCTAACAAGCTCTCAGGGTGTAAACCTGTGATGGCGAAGCCCCCAGAAGCCTGGGGAGGGCAAAAAACAGACCTACCGAGCCCACCGAAAGTTGGGTAACATGCTGTTTCCGGAGGGCCTGGGGGAGGGCGTTTTTCACCCTCCCCAGGCTCCAAGAATGCCCTGTGTGGGGGCAGCGGGGGAGATCGTGCATGCATGTGCAGGTGGGCTCAACACAGGGGGGTATTTAATTACGGGTGTGGGGAGGCACACGGAATAGTGCGTGTATGTGCTTTTGGCACCCAAGGGTAAAAAGGCTTGTGATCACTGGTCTAAACTGATGTTGAATTCAAAGGGATGATATCCATATTACATGGCTTCTTCCAGCAGATACCTGGCAGGAGCAAAGATAATTTATGAGCACAGCAAATTCACTGACTTTTTAACATGTGCTTTTGGTTGCCTGCTACTCTTATTTTTATGAATTTCAACAGAATTATTTTAAAAGAATTTAGGTATCATGGTGCTCTGTTGTCTTTGTGGTAATTGTGATCAGAAGAACTAGGGCAGTGATGGTGAACCTTTTTTGGCTGCTGTGCCAAAAGCAGGGGGAGCACAGGGGGGGTCGTGTGCCAGGGTGCCACCCCCATAATGCTATGCGTGCGACACACACACAGACACACATCGCATGAGTGCGATCAGCTACACACACACCCTGTTTTTGCTGTGGTTTTCTTCACCCTCCCCAGACTCCAGAGTTTTTTTAGGAGCATGAGGAGGCAAAAACAGCCTCCCTGCACCCCCCAGAGGCCTCAGGAGCTCCCCTGAAGCCACTGGAGGGAGTGCAGAAGCAGAAGTGGATGGGGGCCCGGATCTGCCCCTCGCCCTAGAGTGAATGCTGTGTGTGGCCTGCTGGGAAGAATGGGGGCCATGGGAGAGGTTGCGGTCTACGGGTTGGGAAGAGGGTCGGAGCATCTCGGTCATGACCAGGAGGGGCAGATATGACTGGAGCTGCAGGGCTAGCCATTACCGGGGAAGAAGGACTCACTACATCACAGCGATTCCTTGTTCCGGCCCTTCAGGTTCACCTCAAGAACCTGGTGGCAGAGGAGTTCAGGGCCCTGGTCTCAGACTGCTGTTGCTAAATGCCAGGTCTGTTGTGAATAAAGCTCCCCTCGTCCGGGACTTGATATTAGACGAGGGGGCAGACCTGGCATGTATAACTGAAACCTGGCTGGGCCAAGAGGGAGGAGTCCCCCTCTCAGAAATGTGCCCAGATGGGTTTCGGGTGCTTCACCAGCCACGACACCAGTAAAGGGGTGGGGGACTGGGCGACTAAGGCAATGGTTGTCTGGGAGTCGTTAGTTCCTTGCAGGATCCCTGCCCCGGAGATTGTGGGGTGTGAGTCTCTTCTCTTAAAGTTGGACCTAGAGGTTCAAGTGGACTTGTTCTTGACGTACCTACCTCCCAGCTGCATCACAATGGCCCTGCCTGTGCTGCTGGAGTCAGTAGCTGGGTTGGCGGTGGAGTTCCCCAGACTAATGGTGCTGGGGGACTTTAATCTACCGTCTCTTGGCGAACACTCTGAAGGAGCGCAGGAGTTCATGGTTTCCATGACAACCATGGACTTGACCCAAATAATTCAGGGCCCAACTCATAGAGCGGGACACACGCTCGACCTTGTATTTCTCTCGGGGCAGTGGAGACGTGATCTGGAATTAAGGGAAATAGAGATCTCGCCCTTGTCATGGTCCGATCACTCCTCGCTGAGGCTTGATTTCAGGACACTACTCCCCAACTGCAGGGAGGTGGAGCCGATTAAGTGCTTCTGCCCCAGCTGCCTGATGGACACAATGGGATTTCAGAGGGAGCTTGGAGAGATACGTGACTCCCTTGCCCGCAACCCAACCGAATCCTTAGTCCCTGCTTGGAATGCTGCGGCGACTGAGGCATTGGATTGGATTGTGCCTTTGAGGCCTCTCCGTGGCAGTGGATCCAGGAGGGCACCTTGGTTTACCGAGGAACTCCGGGAGATGAAGCACCAAAAGAGATGCCTAGAGCGACGTTGGAGGACTAGTAACTCTGAATCTGATCGAACACTACTAAGAGCCTTTATTAGGACTTATTTAGGGGCGATACGGGTGGCAAAATGTAATCATTTTTCTGCTCTTATTGCGTCCGCGGAATCTTGCCCAGCCGCCCTGTTTAGGGTGACCCACTCCCTCCTGAAAGGCGAGGGGGTGGGGGAACCCCTGCAGGGAAGAGCTGAGGAATTTGTTCAGTTTCTGTCGGACAAAATCACTCAGTTTCGGACAGACCTAGACTCCGCTTGGGTAATACCAGCCGAGGTGCAAGTCCAAGTCAGTTCGATTTTGTCACCCCTGAGGAAGTGGATAAGGCCATGGGAGCGATGAGCGCCTCCACCTGTTTACTGGACCCGTGCCCCTCCTGGCTGGTTTCGACCAGCAGGGAGGTGACACACGGCTGGCTCCAGGCGATTACCAACACTTCTTTGCAGGGGGGGTCTTTCCCGCAACCATTAAAGGAAGTGGTGGTGAGGCCCCTCCTCAAGAAGCCTTCCCTGGGTCCAGCTGTCCTGAAAAACTACCGTCCGGTCTCCAACCTCCCTTTTTTGGGGAAGGTTGTTGAGAAGGTGGTGGCGCTTCAGCTCTGATGGACCTTGAACGAAGCAGATTATCTGGATTCCTTTCAATCTGGTTACAGGCCTGGGTACAGCACAGAAACCGCTTTGGTCGCTCTGACCGATGATCTCTGGTGGGCTAGGGATAGAGGGCACTCCTCTATCCTGGTGCTTCTTGACTTCTCAGCGGCTTTCGATACCATCGACCATGATATCCTTCTGCGACGTCTGGAGGAGGTGGGAGTAAAGGCACCGTTTTACGGTGGTTCTCCTCCTATCTCTCCGGTAGGTGGCAGTCGGTGTTGGTTGGGGGACAGAGGTCGACCCCTAGGCCCCTCAATTGTTGGGTACTACAGAGTTCGGTCCTATCCCCCCTCCTATTTAACATCTACATGTAACCATTGGGTGAAATCATACGACGGCACGGGATAAAGTACCATCAATATGCAGATGATACGCAACTGTATCTATCTGCCCCATGCCAGTTCAGTGTAGCGGCAGGCGTGATGTGCCAATGCCTAGAAGCTGTCAGGATCTGGATGGGGGTAAACAAACTCGTACTCAATCCCGACAAGACCGAGTGGCTGTGAATGCTGCCCCCAAAGGACAGTTCAGACAGTCCATCCTTAATCCTGGGGGGTGAAAACTTACACCCCTCAGAGAGGACCCGCAATTTGGGGGTCCTTCTGGATCCACAGCTGGCACTGGAACACCACTTGTCGGCTGTGACCAGGGGGGCCTTTGTCCAGGTTCACCTGGTGCATCAATTGTGGCCCTACTTGGATCGGGGTGCACTTCAAACAGTCACTCACACCCTTGTCACCTCAAGGCTGGATTATTGCAATGCGCTCTACATGGGACTACCCCTAAAAAGCGTTCAGAGACTACAGCTAGTCCAGAATGCAGCCGCACGAGCAATATTGGGTGTACCGAGATACACCCATATTACACCCATCCTCTGCGAGCTGCACTGGCTGCCAATTGGTCTCTGAATGCAATTCAAGGTGTTGGTCATTACTTTTAAAGCCCTATATGGCTCAGGACCAGCGTATTTGTGAGACCGCCTACTGCCACATACCTCCCAACGGCCGATAAGATCACACAGGGTGGGCCTCCTTAGGATGCTGTCAGCCGGACAGTGTCGGCTGGCGGGGCCTCGGAGGAGGGCCTTCTCTGTGGCTGCTCCGACCCTGTGGAATCAGCTGCCCCCAGAGGTCCGGACCTCACCCACCCTCATGGCCTTCAGAAAAGCTGTTAAAACCTGGTTGTTCTGGCAGGCCTGGGGCTGTTGACCTTATTATGTAGGGTCCAGCCCCAATTTGAACATATGCGTGTTGGAGAATTCTTAAATTTTTTATTTTTATTTTCGTCTTGTTTTCTTTTCTTGTTCTGTGTAAGCCGCCCAGAGTACTCCAGGATTGGGCGGCCTATAAATCTAATAAATTAAATTAAATTAAATTAAAATCGGGAATGGTGACTTCCAGCTTGTCCGTAGAGCCGATTTTCGATCTCTGAAGCCTTCAGGAGGCTTCCCTGAAGGCTCTGCAGGGCGAAAAATGGACCTATGGGGAACACAGAATTTCAGAAATGGTAACTTCTGGTTTGTCTGTAAGTCTGTTTTTCGCCCTCCAGAGCCTTCAGGGGCCTTCAGGAGGCTTCCCTGCAGGCTCCGGAGGGCGAAAACCGGCCCTACGAGCAAACTGGAAGTGACTTTGGGTTTGTCCATAGGGCCGTTTTTCACTCTTGGGACCCTTCAGGGAATCCGTTCCTGAACTTCCGGTTTGCCCATAGGGTCAGTTTTTCGCATTTTGAAAAATGGCCTCAAAAGAAAGCCAAAGTCAGCTGGCCAACTGTGACCTGACTAATGGCTCCGCTTGCCACCTGTGACACACGTGCCATAGGTTCACCATCCCGGAACTGCCGGATGAAGTCTATAGTTGATGCTAAAGATCTATCTATCTATCTATCTATCTATCTATCTATCTATCTATCAATCAATCAATAACTAGAACTGGGATTATGTTCTCCAAGGGATTGAGCCCATTAATTTTCATTGGTTCAACTGAAAACTCAAGAAGATATTTATCAGTTTATGAAGATTTACTTAGAATTTCCTACATCTATTAGATGAAGTAATTTGTCATCATGCTAACTCTTTAAGTGTCTTTCTTGTGTACTGTTCTGTATCATAGAAGCTCTGTTTTGAGGAAACATAGATACTATTGGGGTTCTTTAACCAAATAATTAGAAAAATTAAATCCCCAAAAAGATAATGTACACTGTAGGAGAAGGTGTTTTCAGTCTACGGTTGCCAAAAATTAGAAGGAATCTGGTAGCTCCTTAAAAGTATTAATGAACTGTATGTGAGTTGCAACACTTAAATCATTTCATAAAATTTATCAATTGGAAAATATGCTACTGGGTCTTCCTAATTTTTAACAAGAAAGTTTATTTGCCAGAATTAGTCTGTAGTGAGTAGCTGGGGAAAAAATGGTCATGTACTGTACATTGTGCTCGATCTATCATAGAAGCCACATAGAGCTGCTAGTCAAATTCACAATTGACCATTCACTCAGTCTTTTTTTCTTTAATAAGCAGTTAAGCATGTAGAATATTCTTGAAGCAAAGAAAGAATGGAAAGGGCTTCCTCATTGTGTAAATTTGAAATTTCTCCAACATGCAGTGCTTCCCAAACAACCATCTTTATGCTAAGGGGATTATTGAATAATGATTTTCTCTCAACCATCATTTGGGATCTGTGGTGTCCTTGGTGTTCTCTATGTTTGGTTTCTTACTTGCAGACATTTCATTATCATTATCAAGGTTGACTCAGCCTTCCATCCTTCCGAGGTGGGTAAAATGAGGACCCAGATTGTTGGGGGCAAAATGCTGACTCTGTAAACTGCTTAGAGAGGGCTATAAAGCACTAAGAAGCGGTATATAAGTCTAAGTGCTATTGCTATTCCATTAATTGGGATTTTCCTATCCTTGCAATTTAATTCTCTTGTACTAAGCCCATGTACTGCACAAACATTTCGTAAGTAATATTTCCTCTTTATGTTATATACTAAGACCATAATTTCTTGAAATGCTGCATCCTGGCAGCTATTGAAACAGATCTGGTTTTTTGATTGTAGTTGGTTTTTCTGATGTTGTCATAATAGATAAAGCAGACAGATTAATATGGTATGTGCGTGTTCAGATGTTTGTGAATATTTTTTTCATGTTCCATTTTATCAGATGGAATAAAGCACCATACGGATTAAATTGTTACAATTATTGGTTGTATGGTCTCTAAAGAGAGGTTTAAATATTGCTTTAATTGTAGCAATAAGAAATACTAAATGATTATTATTTATTAATAAGTATTAATTAATTACATCCCTCTTTTCAACAGAAACACAAGGGATTATTTGCTGTCTTTAATTCATTTAGTCTTTCCTCCAATTTCACGCTCACAAAAACCATATGAAGTTAAGCTGAGATAACAAATGCAGTGGTAACTTGGTATTCATCATTAATTGTTTCCTGAAGGCATGATGAATTCCAAAAATGATGAGTACCAAACAACACCCCCCCCCCAAGGAATAATGTAAGTGAGTCACAAGGCAGCCGACACTGACAAGTTCTAGCTTGTGCATTGAGTACCAAACAAACTGAGTACCAGGACAAAATTTTCAGGATCAAAATGTGTTGAGTGCCAAATTTGATGAGTTTCAAAGTAGTTGAGTACCAAGGTACCACTGTGGTCCAAAATCATTCAGTTTCAATTTGAATCTGGGTCTTTCCATTCATAATCCAGTTGCTATATCCTCCAGCTACTATATTGCACAGGCTCTGCTCATTAATTCTTGTCTTCTAGAATCTAGACTAGAATAGAGCTGGAAGGGACCTTGGAGGTCTTCTAGTCCAGTCCCCTGCTTAAGCAGGAGAACATATACCATTTTAGATAAGTGATAGTCTAGTCTCTTAAAAATATCCAGTGATGGAGCCCCCATGATTTCTGCAGGCAAGCTGTTCCATTGGTTAATTGTCCTCACTGTTAGGAAGTTTCTCCTTAATTTCAGGTTGCTTTTCTCTTTGATTAGTTTCCAACCATTGTTTCTTGTCCTCTGGTGCTTTGGAGAATAATTTGACCCCCTCTTCTTTTATTCAAATACTGGAATACTGCTATCAAGTTACCCCTAATTCTTATTTTCTTTAGATTAGCCAAACCCAAAACCTGTCAATGTTTTTTGACAGTCCTCTTTCTAGCATCTCCAATTTGTTATTGTTCACTCTATTAAAGCACCAGTATCAGGAGCTAAGAAAATTTGCTAAAGGATATGCAAAATGTATGAACTGGAATCAAAACAACTACCTGGCTATCTCCTTTCTGAAGTACAATCTTCTGCCAAAAAAAGGAAAGATCTTAAAATGGAATTTCACTAAAGGAAGTCCAATGAAGAAAGGTCTCTCTTATCCTGGAGAAAGAGAAAGAAAGGGAGATTGTTTGGTAGAATAGTTTTTTTTTTCATAGTTAGGAATAAAACACGCTGATCAAACTTCCTATATTTTCTAAGGCTTTATTGGACTGTTTCTTTTAATGTTCACTCATGATTGCTTAATTATGGCCAGCAGTTTAAAGAGAAATAAAGTACAATAAACACAACAAGTTTTATCAAAATAGAAACCAGGCAAAAAGCTGTGGATTAACAGTGAGTAATCCTTTCCAACTCCCTGAGCAATTTAGCTGTTTAATTGCACTGAGAAACTAAAAGCTGTTTGGGAAATGTTTCCTTAAAACCAGATGACACATTTGGGCTAGATTATGTGTGTTGATATTGTTTTAAGCAGGAAAGAGCTTTCAGCCCTAAAATGCTAATTCACAGAGAGGCTAAGAGTGTATGTGTGTGTGGTACAGGGGGAACATGCAGTCCATTTCTATGACGGGAAGGCAGGTGCTGAATGTGAGATAAACTGAGGGGGGGGGAGCAGTGTTTTCAATTTGAAAGAGATTAAAAGAGCCAAGGCAGAAGAGGCCAGGAAAAAGTTAGTGGGAAAATATGGTGTGGGTTGGAGTATTTTTTTGCTTCACTGTTTTGATTTCAGTTAAACCACACCTGTTCCAATTGCTCTTATCAGAATGATGTGAGTGAGTTCCATTTCAAAAAGCATTTGGAAAATGCCCAGACTGAACTGTCAGTTTGGTAGAAGACTCTTCAGGAATTTGGATAGCTACATTTAAGTAACAGGAGTTGCGAAGTAGTGGCATCATCTGGAATAATGTAATGCCTTGGTAAGGACACACTTGGAATACTGCATTCAGTTTTGGTCGCCATGATGTAGAAAAGATGGCCAGTCACATGGCCAGCAAGCCACTCCCACCTGGTCACATGCTGGCAAGCCACTCCCACAAAGGAGGCCACACCTACAGAAGAGGTTCTAAAAAAAATTTGAAACCCACCACAGGCGCATTTGCACCTAAAAAGATCTGCACACGGACACAACATTACAAAAGAAAAAAAAACATTTTTGCAATGAAGATTGTTCTGTGCATGCGCAAAACCAAAAATCAAGATGGCGCCGCTGACAATGGAACCGGTTTGGGGGACATGGCAGGCTGAATTACTATGTACTCAGCCGAACTGGGCCGAACCGGTAAGAACCCACCTCTGACTTAAAGATAACTTGGTCTGTTTCCCTTGCCCTGTTTCTTTTGGTGGGTGGCAGTGATGGTGAGATTATTGTCTCTATTATTCAGTCCCCTTTTATAAGCCTTAAACTGCAGCTTGTTGTCCTAGGTGAGGCCTTGATGGTGTCCAACTACTCAGTCAATACATTCCTTTGTAGTTTACAAAAAAACCAAGAAGGAGATGGTTTTGTCACAAACTGTTTCTAACTAATTATACAGATCTGGTTCTGGCTCAGCACAAAGCCTTGCTGTTTTTGGCCAGGATGTAATAGGACGAAAGATTGGTAACATGCAAACGCAATAAATCAAGAGAAAGGAGTTAAAGCACTGGATTAAGACTTCACAGAGACTGCTTTGTTTCCAGGAACATCAAATCTCATGATGATTGGACAAGATATCTTGACAATTAGCCAGTTTCTAGGTTTCTTCTTCCTTTCATCTTTCTCTAAAGCTGTACATATTGTCACGGTTTATTTATTAGTGGTTGGATGTTTCAACACACTCAGTATATCAATAAATGGGGGGGGGGATACATCTTGGAATGAACCAAATTAAGCTTTTGGGTCCAATCATTCTTGCTTTGTAAATAGGGTTTTAATAATATAATAATAAAGATAATCTCTGAATTAAAAATAAATTCTGAATTATAAAGGGCCACATTGCTTGAATCTGGACTTATGCTATGCCAGTACAATACAATATCCTTGGGTCTTGAGAACTCAATGCATATGAAGGCCATGCTAGATTTTTAAAAAAACTAGCAGCGGTGATTTCACATTTTGGGATATATGTAGCAATAATAATATGTGACAAAGTACCAAGATCTGAGAACCAAAAGTGAAAGTTTACAGTATAAATTGCTGTGACGATCCTATTTGTTATCGGCACATTGGATGCCATATCAAAAAACATTTTGAATGACACGTAGAAAATCTGTGCATTGATAAAATTTTCTTCTGTCAATTGACAACACAGTTTAGATAATATTTCTGGTGTTCTGGAATTTCTAGAGATGGTAACCATCCAGAAATATCCAGGATTTTTATTTCCTACAAAAAAAAGACATCTCAGAAAGGCACATGTTTTTCCCTTAGGGATTTGCATATAAAAGGACTTTTTATTTAAAACAAAATTTATGGATATTTATGTGAGCTGACTTTCAAGAATTGTGGAGCAATGTGACTCAATTAGTTCATCCCTGTTCATTTTTGTGATAGATAAGCAAATAGTTCAAGGGTGAAATTCATATAAAATATAATCAATTTGACTCCAATTGTAGTTCCATTATCATCAAACGGCTGCAAAAAAATGGAAAAAGAATCAAAACAATAAAAAATAGTGATAAAACAAATTTTAAAGGTTCTGGTTTATTTCTAATAGCTATATTTCTATTACACTGTGACTGCATAATACATGTATTATATATGTAGAAAACATACATTTTAAGGAGACTGTTACCATGTGGAATTAGTATTTTTTGCATGCAGATGTACAGTATTTTTTCCAGATTCATGACTGGCTTCAGAAGACCATTTTGGACCAATTGAAGTTAACTTCATGAAACATTAAAAGGATAGTAACTCTTCCCCCCCCCCAAAAAAAGTAATTATGGTCTTAATTATCAATAGGATAGATGGAATCTATCGCAAGAACTAGAGTGGGATGGCCCATGTGCTTGCTGGGGCGGTAGAGGAGGGAGTAGGAGTAGAAAGAGAGATACTCGGACCAGCGACCATTTGGGGAAAGAGAATAAGGGGGTGGGCCAGTTGCCAGAAAGGATGCCCAAGAGGGGCTTGTGGTCGGTTTGAAGGGTGAACTTGCGACCATACAGGTAGGGGTGAAAGCATTTTACCCCCACAATGGCTGCGAGGGCCTCCTTGTCCAACTTGCGCTCAGCTTTGGACAATGTGCGGGAGTAAAAGGCGATCGGAGCTTCAGAGCCATCGGGGTAGGCATGGCTCAGGATGGCCCCGACACCTAAGGGGGAGGCATCACAAGCAAGGATGAGCAGGAGGTGCTCGTCATATAGAATGAGCACGGGGGCAGAAGTTAAAAGGGCGTTGACAGCCGGGGGCGCATACGCCTTGCGGTCTGTCCAAACCCAAGAGGCGGAGGCATCGAGGAAGCGGTGGATTCAAGGGTAAAGATAAAATAGGTCTGAATAGAATAGAATAGAATAGAATAGAATAGAATAAGAGAGTTGGAAGGGACCTTGGAGGTCTTCTAGTTCAACCCCCTGCCTGGACAGGAAACTCTATACCATTTCAGACAAATGGTTATCCAACATCTTCTTAAAAACTTCCAGTATTGGAGCATTCAGAACTTCTGGAGGCAAGCTGTTCCACTGATTAATTGTTCTAACTATCAGGAAATTTCTCTCAGTTCTAAGTTGTTTCTCTCCTTGATTAGTTTCCACCCATTGCTTCTTGTCCTGCCCTCAGGTGCTTTGGAGAATAGTTTGACTCCGTCTTCTTTGTGGCATCTCCTGAGGTATTAGAACACTGCTATCATGTCACTCCTGGTCCTTCTTTTCATTAAACTAGACATACCCAGTTCCTGCAACCATTTTTCATATGTTTTAGCCTCCAGTCCCTTAATCATCTTTGTTTTGTTCTCTGCACTCTATTAGTAAAGGATTACTTCCTGGCAAACAATTTTTATGTTTATATTGTTTCCCAATAAAACAACTTAGGCATATCTATATATGATATATCATTTACCTCTAGAATCATAATAGCCACAAAGTTGAGTGGCTTTGAAAAACACTGAATGAATACATTCATCTAGGACAAATCCATCAGGAACTATTAATTTTGAAGACAAAACTGTACCTCTGCATTGGGGACAACATGCCTTCAGATACCAGTTGATGAGTGGAAGTAGAATGGTAGTGGAAGAGGACATATGTCTTCATCTCCTGCTTGCATTTGATTGGCTACTGAGAAGATCGGAAAGCATTTGGAAATACAATTTAGATAGCAGATATCTGTAGCTTCAGTGGATACTCAGATTTGGGAGAATAGTACCCAGGAAGAACACTGATACTAGCAAGGAGATTTAAAATTATATGGCAAAGGTTTTTTTAAAAGTTAATTTATAGTTGCATTACTGCTCTACCCAATGCTAAAAATTGGCTGTTTCTGTGTCTGTGTGTTTGTGTGTATATTTGTACTGTGAGACTTACAAAATTGATGTCAGCCCGCCTAGGTAAACTAACCAGGAAACATGACTAGCTGAGCTGAATCTACTTTATTATAAGGCTACATCATTAACAGAATCTGGCAAGTATGAAGGTACAAACTTCCCTCCTCCACTTTTAACCACCTGATCAATTAGGGTGGGTTTTTCCTATATATTTTTTCTTTGACCATTAAGTCCTTGGGGGCTCCTCTCATCCCCTCATCCCCCAATGGAATCTACATATTCTATTTTAAATATAAATTAAACTTAAAGTAATAAAATTGAACAAGTAAAAAGTGAAAGAAAAAGAGAAAAAGAAAATAAAAATCAAGAATATAAAAAAGAGGACAGAAATGTATAATGAAGTTATTCCAACCTTCATCACAAGTAGGAACAAATTTAGTAACTCTTCACCCTCTCTAAAGTTATATTTATCTCTTCAGCCCTTATCCCATCTCATAACTATGAACAGATTCATAAAACATAATATTTTTAGTCTTGGTGTCAGCAGAAAGTCTAAAAAGTGTAGCCAGAAACAACTATATATCTTATTTTAATCCTTATCAAATAAACCAAATTTAAATTACTTCCTTTTACTTCTAACAGTCTTGATCTTCAGTTCATTCAAATATTGTCACAGGATTTGATTTATCTTCAATTCTAGTTTATCCCATCAACAAAGAGTTCTTCAAGGCTTTAACAAGCCTTTGTTGTAAATCCAGTAAGGAAAAAAAATATCCTTGGTTTGCCATTTGTATAGAAACATCATTTTCTAAATCAATCTGTTGGCCTGTCAGTTATAAATCAATAACATCATTTAGAGATATTAGTCTGTGTATAAAAGCAAACATCATTGACTTTGTTCACTATGTGGCTATTATTTTCTGATTCTATTCTTCGGAAATGTCCCTTAGTATTTTTTTATTGCCATGACCATTTTTCCTCTGCTTAAAACCTCTAGGCCCCTCTAGTGTCCAGTTTTTGAAATTGTGAAATTATTTATCTGTTGTGTCTTGGATAAACCAAAACATGGTCTGTTTCCCATGAGAAGCTTTTTGTACTTTGTAATTAATTCAAAAATCTTATTGTAAAAGTTTCATTGTTTCAATTTTACCTGAATCTTGGCTGTTTATAACTTTCTAAGATCAAAATCTTATTTCACTCTTTGCTGTTTGTTTCATACTCTTTAAATTCTTAACTTTATAATTAAAGTTTCTTTCATTCAAGATTAAAGTGGTTTAAAACCTGAAAATTTCAAACTTGTCATTCCAAAGGGCCTGTAATACATAGTTTAGAAGTAGTTAATGAGCAATTTCTGAACACAATGAAAAAGTGAGGTTTGTGAGTTTAGTGCTAGTTAAAAGCCTCTGCCACAATTATGAACAAGATGGCCAATACTAGTGTTCTGTATTAGTCATGCTAGTGTTTTTCAACCACTGTGCCGCGGCACACTAGTGTGCCGTGACATAGTGTAAGGTGTGCCGTGGGAAAATTACTTTATATATAGTCACTATAGGCACAGAGTTAAATTTTTTTAACATTTTCTAATGGTGGTGTGCCTCGTGATTTTTTCATGAGAAAAGTGTGCCTTTGCACAAAAAAGGTTGAAAAACACTGGTCATGCAATGTTCAAACCCAGAGACTACCACTGTGCTGCAGTCTCCTCATAGGGAACAGCCATCGGGGAGCATATGTGGGGAATCTCCAATCTCTCCTTACTTGGAGAGCTTCTAAGGACCAAGTCTTGTCTCTGGTTTCTTGATATTTGCTGCAGTCATCATCTGTTTTTGCAGACATCTACAGTTCATCATTCTTCCCTTGGATGTCTGATTACAACATATATGATTGAAACATAATCTCTTCTCCTGATAGTTATGTGGGTGTTTCTTCTGTGAATCAGTGAGCATGAGTTTGAGATCTACATTTGTGTGAGAGAAGTTTTCTTATACAATGGAAGAAACTTCTGTGATAGGTCCTGCTCATCTTGATTGTTACTTCTTTTTCTCAAGTGTAGTTCCCTTAGATTTCTTTTAACACAGCAAGTTTTTTCCTCCTAAACAAAATTGTTCAGAACCACTTCAGTTCTGAAAATGTTCAGATCAAACCCAGGGTTTCTATAAAGTTCTTTTGCCCTCTGGGCTGCAAAATACTGCAAAAGGGGAAGAGATTGAAAAAGCTTGTTACTGCTGCAGAAATTGTTTGTATTGTTTCCTTTTGTGCTATTCATATTGACTTCATGATTGCAGAAACCACTTTTTCTTGGCAAACAGAAAAAATGTTCACAAAAAAGTCCAAATGCCACTTCAAAATTTTATTGCTTTGCTAAATGCCATCATCTTCTTTCCCTTTTTTGCTTTTATGGTTCAATGTCATTAACATGTTGACAAGATCTAGATTTTTGAAAATAAAAGTTCACTCACAACAATACCTTGATTTTATTCAATTGATTTGATTTACATGATATAAAAGAGATACTGAGACTCTAGAAAGAGTGGAGAGAAGAGCAGCAAAGATGATTAGAGGACAGGAGGCTAAAGAATATGTATGATTGCAGGAACTGGGTATGTCTAGTCTAGTGAAAAGAAAGTTTAGGGGTGACATGATAGCAGCATTCCAATATCTCAGGGGCTGCCACAAAGAAGAGGGAGTCGAACTATTTTCCAAAGCACCTGAAGGCAGGACAAGAAGCAATGAATGGAAATTAAACAAGGAGAGAACCAAGCTAGAGCTAAGGATAATTTTCCTGAAATTAAAAGAACAATTAACCAATAAAATGACTTGCCCCAGAAATTGTGGGTTATCCAACACTGGAGTTTTTAAAGAAGAGCTTGGACAAGCTCTTCTTGTCAGGAATAGTATAGGGTTTCCTGCTTGAGCAAAGTTTGAGCTAGAAGACCTCTAAGGTCCCTTCCAACTCTGTGGTCCTGTTCTATTCCATTCCAAAGTGAAGGAGGTTGCCAAATTGGTAGATAGGCGAACTTGTTTGTATACATTTTATTTATTTCATTTTCATTTTCATTTTAGACAATCACTTATATACTGAGCGTAACAAAAAACAAAAAACAGGAAAAAATCCACCATAAAAAAAAAACCCAACATGACACTTCAATCCCCCATACACCCTTTCTTCTCCCCCTCCAACTTTCATTTCTCCCCTCCAGCATTCCCCTCTTCTACTTCCCTTCCCCCTCAGACATCTCCCCCTCCCTCCATCTCACCCTCCTTACATTCGCCTCTCACTCCCTCTTTACTTCTCCCTCTTCTTTCCCTCTTCTCCTCACTTTGGTGTATCCCTACAATTAATCTATTCAGTTTTTTTAGAAAATAAAAGAGAAAAAAAAAAAAAAAAAAGGAAAACGAGCCGCAGTATACAAGTGAATTCCGGGCGGGGACCATTCCTGAGGAATTTCTTCTATTACTATCTAAAATACCAGCTTCAACTTTGCAAAAGGCTCCCTTTTCTAGCTGCGTCACAAGATGGCGATCTTATAGCTTTTGTGTTTGATGTGACGTACTTAGTCAGCCCTACTCTCCTGAAGGCTTCTCCGTATTAACTGTTAAAAGATTAACTGAGGGGAGCAGAGACTTTGATTCTTGGCTTGCTTGATTGCTTGTCTTTTATTTTTATTCTTGAATGGCTCCCAAATCTAAGCAGAAGCGCTTCCTTAATAACATATCTCAAAAAACTGCTATGAAGCCGCTACCCTTGCCTCCTACGCCCTCCACTGGAGATTTGTTAACACAAGAATTTCTTCTCAAAACGCTTAATAATTTCAGACAGGAAATCAATCAACTGATATCGGATTTATATGATCAATTTGATGCTAAAATTGCTCAAGCAAAGGAGGATATGATCGGAGTAATGACAGTCATGACAGATTATATTGCTGAAACGGAGGATAAATTGGAACTTTTGGAAGAAACTAACTTTAATTTGACATCCAAAATTCAAACGTTACAACAGGAAATTGAAAATGCTCAAAAACAACTTGTCATGATAAATTATAATAAGACTGCCTTCGCAATAAGAGTTAGAGGACTGCGTGAAAATGAACAGGAGAATTTGAAACAGATCTTCTTTGAGGCTCTTAGCCGCTCGGTGGGAAGTCCGGGACTTAACTTTGATTGGCAGATTCAAAAAATCTACCGCCAGAATTCGTGGGTAGCAAAACAGCGACAGCTTCCGAGGGACATAATTATATACTTTACCACAAGGGAATCCAGAAATGTGATAATACAGAGGCTTTACAACAAGAGGTTGAGAATTGATGGACAGGACTTGATTGTTTTTAAAGAGATACCATCTCAAATATTAAGAGCAAGGAGAGATTACATTTTCTTAACTGAAGAACTCAGAAATTCTCAGATTCCATACAAATGGGAAGTCCCAGCTGGCATTACAGTTACATTTGGAAATCAAAAACACCACATTAATTCTGTTTGTGAAGCCCGAGAATTTTATTACAAGACCCTGAAGGCGGGACTTCCTGATTCATCCGGACCTGGAGAGAGACAAGGAGAAGGAGAAGACAAGCAGCGAGACACGTGGCTACAAGGCGGAGGGTGTTGCTTTCCTCTTCCGGAAGGGCAGAAGAGTAAAGAATAAAGACTTAGCGATGTTCTTAAAACTTTATGATTTCTGCCTGGGATAAAATGGAAAAGTTGTATATCGATGATGAGACATGGAGACTGAAAGAAGTGTTGCTGATTGTGGACACATATTGTATATAAGATTTGTTTGAACTCTAACTCAAACTGCGCATGAATTATTTTCCTAGGCGAGGAGAGCGGAGATTGCGATCTTTTTGAGTTGTGGTCTGGGACGAACGGAGTTGGGAGGCGCGTGGGAGAGGGAAGGGTAGCAAAAGCTTAACTAGACTACTTGGGGCTAGAATGCAAGCTGATGTTTGTATGAGTTGCTATTTCAATATAAGGTTAAGAAAGATTAGTCAGAGAGTCTCCAGGAAGGTGGAGTAAATATGTGAGGAGCAATGGACGCGGATAAAATATATATGTGGATATGGATAAAGGCAGGGTGGAAGGTAAAAAATTTACATGTGGATGTGGGTAAGGACAGAATGGGAAGTGTTGGAAATGAAAAATGAAAGAAGTACTTGAGTTTAATGGTTTTATAGAAAGGTTTGGATATTCGGATAAAAAAGAGATAAATTAAAGGTCTGAATAGATAGATAAAGCAATGAGACTTTTAGTTGGGGAATCCTAATTGATTAACTTACCTGGCTCTAATACAGTTTGAAACCCTGCAAGTAGTAAAATAACTGAAATTTGGAATGAGCTACATTGTTTAAGATTTACAGATGATGGGAAGCTGTGTTAATGTAGTGGGTTTATTGATCTTTCTTGTTTTTCTTTTTTTTTTCTGTGTGTGTGTGTGTGTTTTTTTTTTCTTTCTACTATTCCCTTCTTTTTGTTTTTCTTTTATTTTTTTTAACTTTAAAGTTAGCTGGCTTTATTATACTCAAGTGCTTGTTAAAGAACTATGCCGGGTGTGGGACCTGGGAAGCCGTAAGGGGGTTAGGGAGGGGGGATTATAGGGGGGAGGGGGGAGGGTGGAATTACAGTTTCAATTCTTAGAACGATAGGCGAACTTGTTGACAGCTTCTGAAATTTCCTAGGATCAGAAAGGATAAATCAATTCCTTCCACTTTCCCCACGTTTTCCCTTTTTATTTTGTATTTTGTATCGTTTTGAAATTTAATAAAGTTGATTTAGAAACACAGAATAAATAAATTCAGTGAAGTATCTCAGCAGGCTGCTTCCAAATTATGGGAAGCAGGAAAATAAATTCCATAAAATAAATGAGAATAAAGAGTTACTAGCAAGGATAAGACACAAGCCATTGCTTTTAGGAGAGTAGAAAGTAATTCCCTTCGCATAATGAGGTCTATTTTTCTTGTATTTTCTTGTATGCTTGGGAATTTCAGATTTCCAAAACCGAACAACACTCCATCTCCTTCCAAAAAAGACAACCAGTTTACAAATTTACAGACTTTACAGTTTGCAAAGTGGATGACTATAAAAGTCCTGAGGAATGGGTCCATTTTCAAACCCACTCCTATCAAGAGGAGGACGGGAAAGGGAAGAGCAAAAACCATTATCTAGGTTTGCGAAGATATTACTCATAGAACTTCATTGTTAGTGAAACAAAACACAACTTCACAATTGTCCAACCACTAGTGATTAAGGGTCAGTGTGGTTTTCTGCTTGTGGCCGTCTCCTATGACTGTACGCAAACAGTTCATTTACTTATTTGTTAAATTTATTTGTCACCCAGCTCCCTTCGAGAGTGACTCTGAACTGGTGAAGAATGCTACAACTTGAAGCCTCTTCTTTTTGACTGCATCAAACTTTTAAAAATCCCAATATCAAATAAATCTCATAATATTAAAATCTACAAGGAAGAAAATGTGTTGATAATTCCTAGATATTTATTTAATACACAAAGTAACTCCAAAAACTAATTAACTTGCTTGAAAGTCTTCTTCTCTGATGCTCCCTTCAAAACCTCCAACCCAATTCAAGTATTGATGAACCGGGGCCTTGAGGCCGTTAAAGACTGGATGAGAGCTAACAAACTGGTACTCAACCCGGAAAAGACCGAGTGGCTGTTGTGTTTTCCTCCCAAAAATTTGGCTAACGTTCCATCAATCAGGCTGGGGGGGCAAAATTTATACCCCTCAGACAGGGTCCGCAACTTGGGAGTCCTCCTGGATCCACAGCTGAGTTTTGACCACCACTTGTCGGCTGTGACCAGGGGGGCATTTGCCCAGGTTCGCCTGGTGCGCCAGTTGCGGCCCTACCTGAACCGGGAGGCTCTCACAACAGTCACTCGAGCCCTTGTGATCTCTAGGCTGGAATACTGCAATGTGCTCTACATGGGGCTGCCCTTAAAGAGCATCCGGCGACTTCAGCTAGTTCAGAACGCGGCCGCGCGAGTGATCATGGGCGCACCACGGTTCGCCCATATAACACCAATCCTCTGTGAGCTGCGCTGGCTACCTGTTGATCGTCGGGTGCACTTCAAGGTCTTACTTACCACCTATAAAGCGCTCCATGGTAGTGGATCTGACTATTTGAGAGACCGCCTCCTGCCAATTAGCTCCCTGCGTCCCATCAGATCGCACAGAGTAGGCCTCCTCCGAATTCCATCCGCCAGTCAGTGCCGACTGGCGACTACGCGGAGGAGAGCCTTCTCAGTTGCAGCTCCGACATTATGGAACAACCTCCCCGTGGAGATCCGTACCCTCACCACAGTCCAGGCCTTCCGCACAGCCCTCAAGATCTGGCTATCCCGTCAGGCCTGGGGATAGGATTACTCTCACCCCGCCCGAATGTTGAGTGAATGTTGTGTTTTTATGGATAATTTTCTTTTATTCACGATTCTTTTTCTTTTAAGTCTTGTCTTGCACTCCCTTCCCCTCATTGTTGTAAGCCGCCCTGAGTCCCCTCAGGGAAAAAGGGCGGCATATAAATCCTCAATAAAATCCTAAAATCCTAAAAATCCTAAAGTATTGACAGATCACATATATCAGCAGCCCACTGTTGCATGTCTGGCATAGGTTTCTTCTTTCAATATTGTTTAATAATTATTTTGGCTATCCCTGTTGTATGAAAGATTCACAGTTCTAGATAGATTCCAAATGCTGGGGAAACAGCCAAGCAGAACATATGGATCTTTAACCAGCAGTACTCAATCTAAAATCATGTTAACAATCTGTGGATTTCAGCCCCAAATGTGCCAAGAGTAAGATGAACCCAAACTCTTATGAATCAGTGTTCCAGCAGAAATCAACTGCATCCAAATCTTATTAAACATTATTTGAGGTATCCAATATACACAGAATAGAAGTTTCTGCTGCATTAGCCTGATTTTAAAATAAAAAAGATATGAATTTCACATTCTTTAAGGTAGTTATCCATTGGTACAAACCTTTTGTAATTATTCAAATTATATTTAAAAAAAACAATGAATAAGAACAATGGTTCCATCAGACAGGAAGTAGTGGTTATTCAATTAAAAAAACAACCAACATTATACTCTATTAAATGACTAAATGTAACAAAAATGCTATTTACAAAATCCATATACCGGTAATACCAATTCAGTACCAATATGACATTAATTAAATCCATAAGCTTATTATCTAGATCATGTAAAAACATAACTGCTATTGCTATAACTCTCCATCTTTCCTTTTTTAGGCTATAGAGATGTCTCAAAAATAGATAACAGATTCAAATTCTAAATGTATTACTTAATATTAGGAGGATAGGTTCCTTTCTGCTTGTGTAACATTATCCTCTTTACCAAGCCCCCAGGCTTGTTGGAGCTAAAACCTTTCATGAAATGATAAATTCCAAAGACTGCTCTCTCGTGAATTTCCATGTCTTCAGTATTGATGCACAAAGTTCAGCAAAATTGTGTAACTCAGGGAGCAAACTAGGATTCAGCTTTTCCTATGGACTAGTTTTGATTATTCTCTCTTAACAGCTTTCTTCCCAGCTACAGCCTAAGTTGCTCTCATATTGTCAGCATCGAAGATCATTTCAAGGATGGATCGATGGACGGATGGACAGAATTATTTCGGCCCATGTCAGCATAAATGCAAATTGGGGTCAAGGAACCTGTGCATGACAATTTGTATTTCTTTTATGCTAAAAATGCAAATAAACAGTGCAGGATTGAAAAGTGTCTTCTGATCCACAAGTTTTTGGAGAGGCAGAGTAGGTCATATTTGATTGAGGATTCTCAGTTGTTTACTAATACTACTGCCCTATACAGTTATTACCATTTGCTTCTTACTGATCATTTTGGCACGCTACTTCTCTATTTGGTTATCCTATATGGACATTATGCATTTGTCATGTTGCATCATGGATTTCCTGTTTGTTACTTGTCACATGGTAATTAGCATATAGCTACTTTGACAGGATGCCCAATACAATGGTGTAGATGGACTTCAATGCCGTCTGTATATTTTCGATCTTTGTGCTTTTTAAAGCTTTTCTAGCTTTCAGCGTGCACAAAGTTGCTAGAATTTAATATCAGAAAAATACTGTACTACTTAAATATGGATTCTGTGAAGATAAATTGTGAAAGGAAGCTTGAAGGTTGGGCAAGGAACATTAGGAAATGGGGAAAGGAGCTGATATACTAAAGAGG